>NC_048300.1:93529934-93829934 GCF_013100865.1 Trachemys scripta elegans
CCCGGCGCACCCCCCGACCCCGGCTCCGCGGGCCCGACCCGGCTCCCCGGACCGGCCCCGCGCTCCTGGCTCCCGGCCCCGCGCTCCCGGCTCCCGGCCCCGCGCTCCCGGCCCGGCACCATGCCCCCGATCCCGGACAAAGAGGCCCCCCCGAGCCTCCCGATTTTCCCGGACATGCCCGGCTTTTGGGGATTTCCCCCCGGACGGGGATTTGAGCCCCCAAAAGCCGGACATGTCCGGGAAAATCCGGACGTATGGTAACCCTACATAATTCTACAACTGAACAATCTCCATGTCACAGATCTAAAGACTCAATGACACAAAGCAGGGGTTTTTAGTGAATGTTTCACAATGCAGCTTAGTATAGCTCCTGGTGGTAGCACTAATGTACACAGGGCCCCAGTGGGGGCTGGGGCAGTTTTTACGCTATTTGTTTTAGATCTTTTCTGCAGAGTCAGATAACATGATACTTAAAAATCTCTCGCTGTTGCTACTGCTATTTACTAGCAACAGTGAGAAATTTTCCCCCAAAATCTCTCCATTAGATAAAGTAATTAAGGCCACACCTTAGCAAATCACTTAAATGCATTATTGATTTAAAGTATATGCCTAAGTGCTTTGCTGAACAGAGATGGGTATAAATGTGCATAAAGTTAAGCATGTGCTGAAGTGCTTTGCTAAATCGAGGCATAAGAGTCTATTAATTCAGAGTTTAGAGGAAAGCCTTCTCTTAGTGGACCAAAGACTGCATTACTTAAAGCTAAAAAGAGCCCAGTTTTATAGAGATTTATTTTCTGCATTTCAAGTGCACCCCCTATTGAGTAGCTACGGAAGAAAATTGAGAATTGACAAAACGATCCTAACTACACTGCCTCACACTCTGGCAGAGAAAGTGGATCCAAGAAATAAATAAATAATCAATCAACCAAACAATGGAAGAGAAAAGAATTTTAAACAGACAAGTGTAGAGCAAATGATATGAAGTGCAAATACAGGCTGAGAGCAACACTAAGCTGAACTGAATGCAGATATAATAGTCAGCAGCAAAGGTAGTTCTTTCACCTTCTACATCTTGCACACACATTCAAATGTGTTTGCCACATCCTCCTTCCATTGTGATAATATCAGTCAGACCTGCCATGTGGAAAGGTTACTGGATATAGCAATAGAAGTCACTAAAATGAACACATTAAAAATGCTAAACCCTTAAAAAGCTTTTGATTTATTTGAGGAAAGCACGTAACAGTGAACAGGGCTTATATCTGCTATACATCTTAATGCAATATTGATTCCATTATCAGAGAATAACTAATGTATCAAGAGTACAAAGTGTTCCCACCTAGGATGGGCTTTCAGACTATCACGTGGGAACGAACAGTTCCTGTCCAGATGTACATCAGTGATAAAACTAGTGATAAAGAAAATCCATTTCTTGCAATATCAGTGCACTTTAAACAGATTACCACCCATTGCATTAAACATTTTTAAATGCATACAGTCTACTTGGAAAATCTCATTTTCCATAATGACTACAACTCTACATTTTCATGAATAATTCACCATTTTCTTAATTATTGCTATTCATTTGACAGCCACGAGACGTCAGGTCAGAGGTCCTACTCACTGTTCTTGCAAACAAAAATTAAATTCAAATGCCCACCAATCACTGCCCAATGATACAAAGGCCTGAAATGACTCCAGATATTACAACCATCATTAAAACTTTGATTTTCAATGTTTTGAAAATTTAAAAAATTAAAAAAAAAAAAAAACTTTATCCAAAATGATTTTATGCAACTAATTTTGCTGCTCTTCAGGAAAACAACAACAACAACAACAAAAATACGTCCCCATTTGGTGAGTCTTTGTTTCCAAGGATAGTAGTATTAGGAGAGATTAAAAAATGACCTGTGCAAGATGAATATCCCGTGATAAGTGAATGGTAAATCTATAGTATATAAAAAAAGATATAAAACTCAAGTTATGAAATACAGACAAATCAAGCAATTTCTACCTGTTGTAAGGATCCACGGACTAGAACCTGGGTCTGCAGACATTCCCAAAGTGCCCCTGGATGGTCACGCAGACCCACAACCAGGGAGCACTTTGAAGAGTAGGTACCACAACCTAAAGGACTCAGAATGACATTATCCTGCAGCCCTCTGATTGGCCAAGCACCCTATTTAACCCTGGAGGGTGCCCTAGGAAATTATCTGGGCAACTTTCGGTCTTCTGATCTCCAGTTTCAGATCCCAGCCTGAATCTGATCCTAACTCTTGCCTCCTGACTCCGGCCTGGTACTGCCTCTGATCTCCGACTCTAGCCTGACTCCGATCCTGACTCTTGCTTACCAAACCCTGCTCTAGTGCAGGGGTTCCCAAACTGTGGGTCGGGACCCCAAAGTCTGAAGGCCAAGCGCCCCCCTCCCCCCCCAGCCCAAGACTAAGGTTACATGCCCCCCAACTAGGGCAGAAGCCCTTGGGCTTCAACTTTGGCCCCCCTCGCCCGAGGTGGCGGATCTCGGTCTTCGGTCCCCCCTTCTGGGGTCATGTAGTAATTTTTGTTGTCAGAAGGGGGTCATGATGCAATGAAGTTTGAGAACCGCTTCTCTAATGATGTCTCCAACTCCTGCTCACTGTCTACAGTCCCTCACATGCAGACTCCAGCCAAGCTGTGACTGCTAGGCCAGACCACCTGTGCCCCAGTCCCTTACATCTGTTTGGTTTTAAATCTCCACTGCTACTTAAATTAGAGAAAAAAAGTATAACCAACAGATACTTTACACAATTAATGTATCTTCTGTTACATCCAATGCTGATCTTAATGGGGTTTAATTCGTCACAGTTATTATGGCTATTCAGCTTTAATATGTTTTTAAAAGTTTTCCTCTACTCATATGTTTGCATTATTTTTATAAGGCTCATTATCATCATCTTACGCAAGACTACCTTCTTTTTCTCTACCGCGGTGAATGTAGTTTGGTTTACAGCATCGTGAATGACAAACCATCTGTAACTATGTCTCAGACCCCTACATACCCTACCAATTATTTTGACTTGGTAGGGTAAGTTGATAAATTCAATATTGTAAACATCTTTTGAGAGAAGAATTTGTCCTCTGTGTGCAGTTTATACCAATGTTTAGGTCTAAAACATGCATATACATGAATTTCTCCAGCATTAAGATCAGAAATGGAAGAAACTTTTCCTGAAGATAATACCCTAAAGAGTTCACTACCAGTTTTGTACTCTATCCTGTATAAAGTCTCTCTAATAGCAAGCTACTACTTATGGAGGATTTTAATGTTAACGTGTTAGATGAATAACCTGATTCAATTCTAGCAAAGTCCACATCCACACAGCTATAAAAAGTCATAATGTCCTAGCCAATCCATCAGTGGATAAAAGGACTCTCTTCCATTGCTACCTGTGAATCCAAGGGCAGACAAGGTTTCAGAAAATCCCTGAATGGGAACTTCTTTGACAAAGGGTGAGCACAACTCCTCAAAGGGAGCAGACACATACCACTGACATTTATGTGTACACTTGATATCTGTTAGCCGTGGTGTTATGTGGTGACACAATAGGTTAGATAGTAAGTCGCTCAGTTTCCCAACAGTCATAGTAAAAATAAACTTCATCTAGGATTGCTAGGGATTCCAAGATGTGAAAAGTTAGAAAAGCAGGGCGGTTTGTTTTCAGTCATCACAAGCATATTTGTAAAAATAACTAAACTGTAAGAAATTCAGTGTTACCTTTGATATCTATAGTGAGGATTAAAAAAAATATATACATATCTTCCCTTACACAAGATGTTTATATTTTAGAACTCAGCAGGAACCAGAGAAATAGGCAGCAGTAACTGAAATGTTTTCACAAAATAAAAGCCTCACCTCTCTGTACAATGTATATGTGCATGGTAAAATTACAACGTGAACATGAACTCGTTTGCAGTACGTAGCCCAGCCTTCTTTGTTAGGGTTATACATTGCTCATGAAAATGTATAATGCCATCTTATGAAACTGTTGAACGGAAAAGGACAAAGTGGTTCTAGAGAGAAAATGCCTAATATTGATTATTTCCCCTATGTTTGGAATGAAGAAAGAATATAGCTGTGTCTGTTTAACAACTTACAATTACCATAGCACTTTATTTTACAAAAACATCTTTACGTTTGCTTAACCAGAATCATCAAGCTATATCAACATAACTCTGGGAATGATAAAAATAATCTTTATTAATAATCTCAAAATTAAAAGTAAACAAAAGACTATTGAAAAACTAATTTACTTTTCATTATTTAAGTTCTGCATTTATTTTGCCTTTCACTCAGTTTAGATCATTATAAAGAGACTTTTTGGTTCTCCTACTCTCAAACTGTGCTGTTATTGTTTGGCTTCACAACACAGTGGAAGAGTATTTAAATAGCAATCATACTATAAAAAACTTACTTGAAACTGTTCCATCAGATTCCATGTTTGACTTTCATATACAATTTAGTCCGTTTACATGTAAACAATTTTCTATTTCTAAATGTCAGCAGCACAATCTCAACCTGGAATCTAAAATTCAAGCTGAATTCTGATTTCTGATATCGCCACTATTAAAAATTTTGTAATTTAACTACTCATTCTGCTGAGAGATTTGAGCTATAATAGGATCCAGTCCTCTTCCACAGCTATATTGGTTCTGAACTGCTAATAAGTAGTAAAAATGTATTTTAGGCCCTGGTCCTGCAATAAAAACTGTGCATGTGGAAATCCACAGAACCTCTTTGGTGTTAATAGGGCTCTGTCCATTTATGTGACTCTCAATGCAGGCTAGGGATGTAGTTAGTAAAGTGAACAGAGCAGACACAGAGTAAAAAGCTGCCATTTTTACACTATGACTTTTGAAGAAATATTAAACAATATTCTTAACTTCAGTCTGGAACACACTAGCAACATAGTTTGTCAGTACAATTTTATCCTTCAATATTAACTTATTGATTGTGGCAATACAGCTACTGTTTGGCACCTCATTGTACAGTCAGAGTTTAAGGCCAGAAGGAACCATCTGATCATCTACTCTGACCTCCAGTATATCACAAGCCACCAACATCACCCAGCACCCGCACACTAAACCCAACAACTGGTAGGAACTGGTCATAAGAAAGTAATAATAATAATACATGGGTGGGGGGGAACCTTACCCACAAATCCTTCTTCTCCAACCAGCTTCAGGGCAATCTTGTCTGCCAAAACTGAAGAGTTTCCATGTGCAATATTAGCAAACGGTCCAGCATGCACAAATACTGGAGTTCCCTGGAAGATACAAAAAGAGAATTTACATCCCAGGTAATACAACAGCCAGAAAAAGGAACTGACTTCATAGGTGTATACTTTTTTGATGTATACAATTTTGAAAAAACTGCCTAGGGGGCACAGGGACTGGAAACCATATGATAGTTAAGAGATAACAATGACATTGTTGACAGATAATTTTTTGGGGGATTGCGTTTAGTGAAATCTCAGGGGCATATAGCCCCATTCATGTGAAAGTCTAGATGTTAAGAAGCAACAAACGATCACTTTTGTTTTAGAATCTTCGTTCATAACAGAACACTAAATGACAGTAGTTAAAACTGCAGGACTACAACAGGATACTGTATTATATTAGTATTACTGTAGTGCCTAGGAGCCCAAGGTACTGTACAAAACACAGAATAAAAGATGGTCCCAGACCCAGTCTAAGGCCTGGTCTACACTAAAAAGTTAGGTTGAAGGAAGCCGCCTTAAGTCGACCTGTTAATGTACGTGTCTACTCTACCAGGTCCCTTACGCCAACCTAAGTCGCTTCTAAGGTCGACTTCCATAATCCATCTCTGCGAGAGGCGTAGTGCTTAATTTGATTTTCATGCGTCGACTACGAGGTAGTGCAGCTGCAGCGTTGTGTAATTCGACTTAATTGGCTTCCAAGTGGTGTCCCACAATGCTCATCTGTGACCGCTCTGCAGATCATTTTCAACTCTGCTGCACTGCAGCCAGGTACACAGGAAACAGCCCTCCCCTGCTAAAGCCCCGGGAACTTTTGATTTCCCATTTCCTGTTTGATCAACATTGGGAGTGTGTCAGCTTGAGCACAGTTGATCATGGAGCCTACACGCCCCAAACGCGCTCCAGCCTGGTCTGCACAGGAGGTGGTTGATCTCATCACTGTGCGGGGAGAAGAGTGTGTGCAGGGTGAGTAGCCCCCTCACACCCCCGCCCGAGTCATGGGTGACCACACTTTTAATGAAGTTTATGGGAGGCTCATGTCGGGAGCAGAGGTAGCTAGTTGAACAATGGCCCTTCTCCATAGCACCACAGATATTATGGAGCACGCAGCAGGCAGCTATAACCATGGGGATGTTCTCTTCACTAAGGTCCAACCTTGTTAGTAAACATCTCCAGAGCCCTTTTAAACGACCAAAGGCACATTCAACCACCATTCTGCACTTGCTGAGCCTATAGTTGAACTGTTCCTTACTGCTGTCCAGACAGCAGGTGTATGGCTTCATGAGCCATGGGAGCAAGGGGTAGTCTGGGTCCCACAGGATAACTATAGCATCTCAACATTGTCAATGTTCATTTTGTGGTCTAGAAAGAAAGTCCCAGACTGCAGCTTTTTGAACAGACTTGAGTTTCTAAAGATGCGCGCGTCATGAACCTTTCCCAACCATCCCATGTTGTTGTCAATGAAACGCCCCGTGATTAACCAGTGCTCGCCACACCACTGAAAAGTATCTCTCTTGGTTTACGTACCCTTTGGCAAGGTGGTATGGTGCCCAGATGGGGATGTGTGTGCCATCTATTGCCCAACCGCAATTAGGGAACCTATTTGCAGCAAAACCATCCACTATGTCCTGCACGTTTCCCAGACTCACTACCCTTCTTAGCAGAAGTCGATTAATGGCCCTACACACTTGGAGCACAGCAGCTCCCTTGGTTGATTTACCTACTCCAAATCGATTCCCCACTGACCGGTAACTGTCTGGTGTTGTAAGTTTCCAAACAGCGATCGCCACCTGCTTCTTCACTGTCAGAGCAGCTCTCATTATTGTGTTGCTGAACTGCAGGGCAGCGGAAAGCTCTGCAGCCACTGCTCATCATCCCATACCTGCAAAACGATGCTGTCCCGCCAGTCAGTACTTGTTTCACGGGACCAGAAACGGTACTCCACAGAGTGCAGCTGCTCTGTGACTGCCAGCAGCAACTGCGAATTGTTTTTTTCTATGGCTTGCAGCAGGGCTGCTTTCAGAACATCACTATGTTCCGTGCGGCGGACCCTACTTCAGCTCTAGAAATACTGAAGGAGAAGGCGCGAGGTGTTTGCTGTGAGGATCTTAAGAGTGCACAACTGAGCAGCCTCCACACTTCTGGGGTTATGGTGTAGGCGTGAACAATCACTAGGTTGTTTGCCATTGATATGAGGGAGGGAGCACAGTGCATCATGGGATGCCGACGCCACGTTCCCATTCTCCCCTGCGACAATGTTTTGGTCCCATGAGGCATTGCACAAACTTCCCAAAACACACTACGGCAAGTTGCATTTCGGGATAGCTACCCACAATACACTGCTTTGTGTGTCGATGCAGGCATTACTAGTGTGGACACACTCCATGAGACAGTGAGCATGGTGTGGCCACACACAGTCGACTTAATTCGGAGGTTCGAGGTCGAATTAGATAAAGTTGACTTAATTTTGTAGTGTAGAGAAGCCCTAAGTATAAGATGAGACAAGAGATGGGTACAAATCCCGAGGGAGTACAGGGAAACAATGAGAGAATATTGGTCAGTATAATAGGATGTAGTCTCCACACACCAGCAGTCTAACTGTTGTCAAGATTTTTGTAAGCATCACAGAAAAAGAGAATTTTAAAAGAGCATCCACAAAATAGGCTAGAATTAAATGAAGCATATTATCTAACTGCTATTGACAAAAATCTTTTGCATGTATCAGAATATGAGAGACAACTCATTGCCCGGAAATATCTTTAATTTTATGTGTATTGCACTCTGAATAGACATGGACTTTAGCACCAATACTGTAAAGTGAAATAATATTTTGTATTAAATATTTTAATGCTTCCAAGATTACTGGCGAGAGGAAGCAAACAGCCTGAGATTATCTAGAGAATAAAGCTAGTTGCTCCTTTTTTTTTATTTTCACTAAAATGTATTTAAAATAATGTATTTGGTATATGTGGGAATTAACCCCAAATATGTGTATGTTCTCCAAAGAATATCATCATAATTGAGTTCAGGTGTGAAGTAATGAAGTTATTTAAATCTCCTTTACAATAGTTAAAATGCTTCAGTCCTGATAAGAGAAAATATTTCAGAGAATTAACAAAACCAGATGTCTCTTAACTAGGGCTGTCGATTAATCGCAGTTAACTCACATGATTAACTCAAAAAAATTAATGGTGATTAATCAGTTTTAATTGCACTGTTAAACAATGTGAAACAATACTGTAGCGCAATTTCTTTATCATGAAAGTTGAACTTACAAATGTAGAATTATGTATAAAAAAATAACTGCATTCAAAAATAAAAAAAATGTAAACCTTTAGAATTTACAAGTCCACTGCGTCCTACTTCTTGTTCAGCCAATCGCTCAAACAAACAAGTTTGTTTACATTTGCAGGAGATAATGCTGCCCAGTTCTTGTTTACAATGTTCACCTGAAAGTGAGAAAACACAGTTACCTTTTCTGTAACTGGTGTTCTTCGAGATGTGTTGCTCATGTCTATTCCACAATAGTGTGTGCGCTTGCCATGTGCACTGGTGGTGGAAGTTTTTCAATTGCTCCCCCCACCCTCAGTTCCTTCTTGCCAGACAACTTTGACAGAGGGGAAGGAGGGCGGGATGTGGAATAGACATGAGCAACACATCTCAAAGGACGCCAGTTACGGAAAAGGTAACTGTCTTTTCTTCTTCGAGTGATTGCTCATGTGTATTCCATAATAGGTGATTCCAAGCTATATCTGCTGGAGGTGGGAAGGAGCTCACAAACTCTCGGGACGGAGGACAGCCCTGCCGAACCTGGTGCCCTCTCTGGTCTGGGAGACAGTCGCATAATGTGAGGTGAACGTGTAAACTGAAGACCAAGTGGCAGCCCTACAAATGTCCTGAATGGGGACAAGGGCCAAAAAGACAGCCGATGAAGCCTGCAGCCTAGTCAAGTGCGCCTTCACAATTGGTTACGGAGGGATTCCTGCCAGGTCATAACAGGTATGGATGCATGAGATGATCCCGTTGGAGAACCGCTGAGTGGAGGTCGGCCCACCTTTCATGAGCTCAGCCAAGGCGATGAACAGTTGTGAGGATTTTCTGAACGGCTTAGTCTGCTCCAGGTAAAAAGCCATAGCCCGTCTCACATCCAGCGTGTGGAGGTGGTGTTCTTCACTGGAAGCTTGGGACAGAGGACCGGCAGAAAAATGTCCTGACCCATGTGATAGGCAGAGACCACTTCCGGGAGGAACGAAGGGTGTGGGGGGAGCTGGACCTTATCTTTATGAAACACTGTGTACCGGGGCTCGGAGGTCAGGGCCCTGAGTTCCACAAGAGGTGTGACCAGGAGCACGTGATTAGCATCTCAAACAGGGGCCCTGTGAGATGGGCCAACACCAAGTTTAGGTCCCACTGCGGGACAGGAGGACTAACATACGGGAAGAGATGTCCAGCCCCTTAAGGAATCGGCCAGTCATAGCATGGGAGAATACCGTGTGGCCCTGCACTAGCGGATGGAAGGCCGATATGGCCGCCAGGTGCACCTTGACTGACGAGGGAGCCAGGCCTGGGCTCTAAGGTGAAGGAGGTAGTTCAGAATCAGCTGGATTGGGGCAGCCACCGGGGAAAACGTCCTGCTCGTCTGCCCACCTGGAAAACCGAGACCACTTTGCCGAGTAGGCTCGGCATGTGGAGGGCCGCCTGCTTTCTAGGACGACGCGCTGAACCCCTTCCAAGTACGTCCTTTCCTCCCTACCTAACCATTGAGCAGCCAAGCCATGAGGTGGAGTGCCACTAGATTGGAGTGGAGGAGGCAATCCTGGTCCTGGGAGAGCAGGTCTGGGCGGGATGGCAACGGTCACGACGGAGTGACCACCAGGCTTTGTGAGGGTCCCGTACCAATGCTGCTTGGGTCATGCTGGGACAATCAGAAGGACCCTGGCCTTGTCTGTCTTTATCTTTTCCAGGACCTTGCCGATCAGCGGGAATGGGGGAAAGGCATAGAAAAACTGGCGTGACCAGGACAGAAGGAAGGCATCGGAGATAGTGCCCCATCCCAGCTACTCCCTGGAGCAGAACCGTGGACAACAATGGTTCAGACGAGTCGCGAACAGGTCCACCTGGGGAGTTCCCCACACTTGGAAAAGTCTGTGCACCACCTCTGGGTAGACAGACCACTAATGCTGAGAGGAGAAGTCCCTGCTCAAGTGATCCGCCCGCACGTTCCGGGCGCCCGGCAGATGGAAGGACGGTAGGCAGATGTCATGGGCTATACAAAAGTCCCACATCGAGGCCGTGTTGGACCCTGACCACCCGGCCCTCCAGGTGCAAGTGGAAGGCTATGCACGCCAGCCATACCGCCTTGAGCTCCTTGACATTTATGTGGAGGGTCAGATTCTGAGCCGACCACAGACCTTGGGTCTGAACATTCCCCACATGGTTCCCCCATCCCAGGTTCTATGCATTGGACACCAGTTCCAGCGACGGGGCCCTGCCCCTGAATGGGACCCCTTGGAGCATATTTCTCGGGGAGGACCACCACCGTAGGGAGGTGATCACTGGCTTGGGCACTGTGAGGACCTTGTCCATCCTGTCTCTGGCCTGGGAGAACTCCGAGGCCAACCAGAGCTGGAGGGGCCTCATCCTGAGTCTGGCGTGATGGACCACATACGCGCATGCCGACACATGACCCAAGAGCTGGAGGCATGCTCTGGCTGTTGTCACCAGAAACCTTGTGACCGTGTCGATGAGCCCCTTCAGCGTCTTGAACCTGTCCAGTGGGAGGGAGGCTCTGGCCGACGAGGCATCCAGGACCACCCCGATAAACTCTATGCATTGTACTGGGACTAATGTGGACTTGGTGTTGTTTACCAATAGGCCCAAAGTGGTGCATGTGGAGGTGGAGGCTTGATGCCACCCTTTTTAAGAGTTCTTGGTGGGCCCTAAAGTCCCCTGGCAGGATGGAGGGGCCGTAATCCACCTGGTCAGTCTCCAGGCACGGTGCCGAGGATGTACGTTCCACCGACTCCTTACTGGGGGGTTTGGAGAGGGAGGCTGATGGTCCTTCTGAGGCTTTGGCCACCAAGCAAGCCCCCACCGGGGGCTGCATCGGGGGCCACGATGCCCACTAGTACCATTGGGCTGGGCACGGAGCCTGGTGCCACTGCACCTCCTGTGGCACCAGTGGAGCCAGCTCTTCGGCCTGGCTGGCCCATCGATGGAGACTATGAAGGGAGGCTGGGCTGACAATGGTACCATGTGAACGCCTGTTCTCACAGGTGACACTGAAAACAAGAAGCAGGCAGCATTATCTCCTGCAAATGTAAACAAATTTATCTGAGCAATTGGCTGAACAAGAAGTAGGACTCAGTGGACTTGAAGGATCTAAAGTTTTACATTGTTTTATTTTTGAATGCAGTTATATTTATACATAATTCTATATTTGTAAGTTAAACTTTCATGATAAAGAGATTGCACGACAGTACTTGTATTAGGCGAACTGAAAAATATTAAATCTTATTTTTACAGTGCAAATGTTTGTAATCAAAAATAAATATAAAGTGAGCACTGTACACTTTGTATTCTGTGTTGTATTTGAAATCAATATATTTGAAAATGTAGACAAAAATGCAAAAATATTTAATAAATTTCAATTGAAATGCTATTGTTTAACAGTGCAATTAAAACAGTAATTAATCATGATTAATTTTTTTAACCACACTATTAATCACGTTTTTTAATCGTTTGACAGACCTACTCTTAACCCTTTAAATAATTTTTCTGTTTTAATGACACTATTTTTAGTCCTCACCATTACAGAATGCCAACCTGTGACAATGCGGTTCTGGCGGAACCCAACTGAGAGTGCCAACTCAGGACAAATTGCTCAAATAGGGCAGTTACAGCCCAAGGCTGGGGTTTTTCCACCTCTAAGGCAAACCAAACCAGCCAGACTAAGACTTCGGTCTCACCCCACTGGCTAACCGCAAGTCTCACAAGCAATCTCCTTAGACACTCCAGTTACCCAGTATTACCACCAGTGCCACACGTTATGGGGACAAATGGTTATAAAAACCAATACCCCAGTAAAAGAAAATGGTTCTCCCGATCCCAAAGGACCAAGCCCCAGACCCAGGTCAATGTACAAGTCAGACCTTACCCACAAATCACGCTACTGCCAATCCTTTAGAATCTAAAATCTAAAGGTTTACTCATAAAAGGAAAAAGATAGAGATGAGAGTTAGAATTGGTTAAATGGAATCAATTACATACAGTAATGGCAAAGTTCTTGGTTCAGGCTTGCAGCAGCAATGGAATAAACTGCAGGTTCAAATCAAGTCTCTGGAATACATCCCCCGCTGGGATGGGTCCTCAGTCCTTTGTTCAGAGCTTCAGTTTGTAGCAAAGTCCCTCCAGAGGTAAGAAGCAGGATTGAAGACCAGATGGAGATCAGGCATCTGCCTTATATAGTCTTTTCCAGGTGTAAGATCACCTCTTTGTTCTTACTGTGGAAATTTACAGCAAAAATGGAGTCTGGAGTCACATGGGCCAGTCCCTGCATACTTTGCTGAGGTACAAGGCGTATCTGCCTTCTCTCAATGGGTCCATTGTATAGCTGATGGTCCTTAATGGGCCATCAAGCAGGCTAGGCAGAGCTAATCTCAGCTTGTCTGGGATGTCACCCAGAAGCATAGCATAAGTTTGCCATACAGACAGTATAGAGCCAATATTCATAACTTCGACTACAAAACTGATACATACATATAGACAGCATAATCATAACCAGTAAACCATAACCTTGTCCTAGACACCCCATTTGACCCCCTTTATACAAGATTTGGGTGCCACTACAGGACCTTGGTTGCAACAATGATCTATATGGTCCCAGTTTATGTCAATAACGTCACACAACCACAATAATCTAATCTTGTATTTTATCTGTGAGTGGTTTGCACACACACAATCACTTTCCTTCAAACAGACAAAACAGTACTTTAGACTACTACATACAAAATTTCAGGATCCGTCTGTGAAAACATAATTTGTCTTTGTGGGAAAATGTGTGTGTACATCTGTGTTAGCGCACGTGTGTGTGTGAATGGGGATGTTATCGAAAAGATAGACAATTCCCATGAACAATCTGATGGCTACTCTGCTGTACATGTTTTAAAGATGAAACAGTGGAACAAGACCAGAAAGAAAGAGCAACAAACATTATGTCTTAGAACAAAAAGAATGATAAAGATTATCAACATTACTATACTCCCGCTCTTTTGAGTCAGTGTTCCTTAATGTGCTCTAGGGACACAGCAGTGAAATGCCAGTGGAGTTTTATAAATGTATGCAAAAAACTCAACTTGAACTAGGCAAACCTTCAAATTGCAAGTGAGGTTCTAAACGTATGATCCTCCCCTCTATTCAAAGCTTGTTATTGTTAGCAGCAGATCCTAGGGGCCCTAATCATGCACTAGGCAAGTTACAAAACACATAGCAAAAAGATGGCCCCCGCTCCAAACAGCTTAAAACCCAAGTAAAACAAACAAACCATTTCCTCCTATGCTGTTTTTAATAAGGCTTTTAACAGTTTCTACAAATCTAGCCTGTTTGTTTCTATAATCCACAATTTTTCTCATATTAAATGAATTACCTGTGTAATTACCACAGTTGTAAAATTAACATATCAAAATCTATTGTGGATTCTAGTCCACTGAATTTATTTTTACCTTGGGCTTTATTGTTCAGCAGATTTACATACTGTACTGCGAGTGATCTGTTTTGAAAAATGATAACTAAAGCTAGCTGAAAAAGAGTTGCATAGTGTCTGCTCCTAACGCATTTTTTTTTTAAAGTTATCATGTGTCCTGAAGTGCCTGATTCAAGTGACCTTAAGCAGCAAAAACCCCAAAGGCTTGTTTAATTAGAGACAATCGCACCTGAGGCACTTTAATCTGACAGACTTTTAGCTACATATAGGGCCTGATCCTGCAGCTTTTAATCAGAGAAGGCTCCTAGTGAAACAAAGACGCCAAAAATAGCTCAATGGAGTTCCAAAATCCAGAAAACAGAAGGAAGTTAATTAAATGTTTCATTCTCTCATTAGCTCTTGTAGGCAACAAAACTCTTGGAGCAAAAAAGCACGGGCTGATTACCCAAGGGAATGAACCCCAAACAGACATTTGGCGCCTCAGGCACACTCTTGAATGAATGGATTAAAAATCTTCTCAGAATGATGTTCGTAGCTATAAAAGCAACCTCCCCCCCTCGTGCCCTCCTCCCCCCCAAATGACCACATCAGACATCTCCAAAGCCTCCTTAAAAATGTATGGAAAATCTCACCATGCCTCAAAATATACAGCTGGCACTTATTTTGCGACCCATTCCTAATAAACTATATATACACAAACTATCAACAGCATTGTGTATACATTTAATAAGGGAAATTCTTGATTATCAAAAGATTGCAGGAAGAAAATCATGCATGAAGCAAAATATGCAAGATTATCAATAGCTGACAAGATGTTTACAGTATTTATCACCCCTTGCTATGATTGGTACTTTAACTATAACATAGTTACAGGGCAACCATATTACCACTCCACAGAGTTGTTAGATACTGTTGTTTCTCTGCTACACATGGTATAAATAAATGTCAAATGTTATAGGAGCAGTTCACAAGAGTATCCTTCATGACAGACATGGATAAAACACTATGAAAACATTATGTACAGCTAAAACAAGCATAGTAGTTGCATCAGATGTAAAAGCTGCTGAAGTGTGACATTTATTATATGCAGAGCTGGTACCATGACCTATTGTTAAGGTTGCCCAATACTTCCTATTATAGCTCCTGTTTTCAGTTGCTTACAGTTTTGCCAAACATTAACAACTCTTCAGGTTGAAATTTCCATGCCAGGTGTCTGCCTTAGGCTGATTTTATTTTAAAAGTTTCAGCAAAAATGGTTCAGTCATCTCTGAGAATGAAATTAGGAGAAAGATATTTTGCTCATGTTAAAAAAAAAAAATTCTTTCTTTTCGCTGAAGCACCTCCATGCTTTGGAGCAGGGTCCTGAAATCTGGCAGGCAAAGGTGTTGTTGCACTGGTCTCAGGAAGGTGCTTTTTGTTGTCCCCATGAAAAAATACAAATTTGGCAGAGCTGAAAATCTTTGTTGACAAATGCTTAGCAAACTTGTAAAAGTTCTGCAGCTACATTCTTCGAAGATTCTAACTGCACTGAGCATGTTCCAGCCTAGGACCACAGGGGCTGAGCAAGATTTTCTCTATAATTGCTGCTACCGGATGCTGCAGGCTGCTGAAGGGCTGGGGCACAGGAACTGACAGCAGGGAGAATGTCTATCGTGTGCTCTTCCAACAGTCCCCCAAGTTTGTTTACATTTACAGGAGATACTGCTGCCCTCTTCTTATTTACAATTATTTACAGAAAGTGAGAAAAGGCATTTGCATGGCACTTCGGTAGCCAGTATTGCTGTTTTACCCGCATTCTGCCATATATTTCATGTTATAGCAGTCTCGGATGATGACCCAGTATATGTTGTTTGTTTTAAGAACACTTTCACTGCAGATATGGCAAAACGCAAAGAAGGCACCAACGTGAGATTTCAAAAGATAGATACAGCACTCGACCCAAGGTTTAAGACTCCCAAGTGCCTTCCAAAATCTGAGAGGGATGAGGTGTGGAGCATGCTTTCAGAAGTCTTAAAAGAGCAACACTCCAATGTGGAAATTACAGAACCTGAACCACCAAAAAAGAAAATCAACCTTCTGCTGGTAGCATCTGACTCAGATAATGAAAATGAACATGTGTCGGTCCGCACTGCTTTGGAATCTTATCGAGCAGAACCCATCATCAGCATGGATGCATGTCTTCTGGAATGGTAGTTGAAACATGAAGGGACATATGACTCTTTAGTGCATCTTGCACGTAAATATCTTACAATTCCGGCTACAATAGTGCCATGAGAACGCCTGTGCTCACTGTCAGGTGACAGTGTAAACAAGAACCAAGCAGCATTCTCTCTTGCAAATGTAAACAAACTTGTTTGTCTGAGCGATTGGCTTAACAAGAAGTAGGACTGAGTGAACTTGTAAATTCTAAAATTTTACATTGTTTTATTTTTGAATGCAGTTTTTTTTGTACATAATTCTACATTTGTAAGTTAAACTTTCACAATAAAGAGTTTGCACTACAGTACTTGTATTAGGTGAATTGAAAAAATACTACTTCTGTTTTTTTACAGTGCAAATACTTGTATTCAAAAATAAATATAAAGTGAGTACCGTACATTTTGTATTCTGTGTTGTAATTGAAATCAATATATTTGAAAATGTAGAAACCATCCAAAAATATTTAAAGAAATGGGATTTTATTATTTAACAGTGTGATTAATCGCAATTAATTTTTTTAATTGCTCGACAGCCCTAAAACACACACATTAATACGGGGAAGGCTAGTCTAACTTGATCTACTAACTCATGTGAACATTACAATCCGCATGGTCTTAACCAGGATTTTATCTTGAATTAGTTAATTCAAGGTAATTTGATTTTAAAAACATCTTTTTTCCTTAGAAAGGGTGAATTAGAAGGTGGTCTGTGTTTGGGTAGGTGGCTCATAAATTAGCACTGAAATCAATAGGGACTCAAAGGGGTACAAGGGTCTGCGGGTGAGGATCCGACTGCAAGACTAATGCTGCCTTTAATACAGATTTTGTTGGTGGTGATTGTATTTCAACATGGATTTTGGGGTGGGGATAGGAGGGGAATCCCTAGGCACCGGGGACAGGGAAATGATGCTAGAACTCACTATTCACAATGGTCTTTGATCATGGTTATTGATGGGATAGTAACATAAGAATCCCTCAATGCAGGATGGCAAGGAGGTTATAAGAATACCCCTGATTTTGGTATGTACATTCTAGTTTACCAAAGGATGTCACAGGAGGTCTTAAATGAAAGCCAGGGTCATACTGGTTATTAATATTGTTGGTGAAAAGTACATACAGATACTTTGTAAGGAGTTATGTATGTATACTGAAAATATGTTCTCAGAGTCTGTATCACAGCAGAGGTGGAGAAACAGGTTTCCTGTCAGACAAAAATGCTTATTCACCCGTCTTTCTGTTGGGATGTAAATTAAGCACTGCAAGCTAACACAATGGAGACACATTTACATGCAAAATCAACAACAAGATATGAAGTCAACAAGGGTGAGACAGAGTGGGAGAATCTTTGGTAAAAACTTATCCTTGATTTCACTATAAGCATATCTCAATGGTGTGGTAATAAGCAAGTTGCTGATCCTGAACTGAATCATTCAATCTGATATGTATATTGTTCCTTGAGGACAGCAGACCTGATATTTCTGTGAGTGTACACTGGAGAAGAGGCTGGAGCCTGGATATTACAGAGGAATGCTTCAAAGGGACTCAAATGCACTATTTGTTAACCTGCAAGGCAAAGTCAGGGCTGGCATCGCCCAAATGAGAGTGACTGGTGGTGTCAAGGAGCCGACATGCAGTTAAGCACAAACAAGTTTCCCTCTTGCTGGAGGGCATGGGGTGGCAAGGTGACTCCTGAGTACCCCGAAAACCGTCACAGGGTGTTTCAGTCATAGCATGGAATGGACCAGAACAGACTAGTGCCACATAAAAGGCAGAAATCAGTACTGTTTAGAAGGGCGAATAAAGAAATACATAATGAAAAATAACTGAAAAATAAAAGTGTGGCTCTCATGACTAAATGCCCATGAATCAAATAAAACTATTCGGACATTTATCATTTTCTTTTAAAATAACACAGCAAAACAACAGCTCTTTACATGATACCATTTCGGAACAGATACACACAGTGCTAATAGAGTGATACAAACTAGACCGCAGCATCAAAGCTACTTCATGACTTGTGTACCTCAAAGGTAGTCTGGATACCAATTTAGTACCCAAATTCATGGAAGCATTTTTCTTGGTTCTGGATGATCTCTGGTTTCTGTTATTGAACGTCACCAAAACACACATACATTCTTTATACAGCTGCATGAAAGAAAAACCTTTGCAAGAGAAGCCTATTCAGCTCACAAAAGGCAAACTAACATGAAATACACAGCATGACAACCTATTTTAATATAACAACATTTCTTGGATGAAATGAAAAACATGTTGTATCAAATTCCTTCTGTAAGCAATAATCCATTAAAAAAACTCAAAACAAAAAAATTGACGATGTTTTGAATTCTCATGGGCTGAAATTCTTATAAACTGGGGAGTTGATTTCAATATGTTGAGCGGACAGGGAGTTATGTGTATCACGGCACTGTCTAAATATTTTTACAGTTGAGTTTTTCAACAATAAAAATCTATTTACAAAAAGCTGGAGAACTACTTGCATTTGGCACAAAATTTTCTAGGATGACACAAACTAAGTTTCTAACACTCCATTATTTATTTTTCTCAACATAAATGTCTGTAATAGAGCCAAATGAATAATCCACAAATAATAATTTATTTCAAAGATTTTTGTGGCTATTCCAATTTCCCCAAATATATTAACTATTCAAAACTTTTTTTATGAATATTGTTCACTTGTTGGCGTGTTGTGATTGGTCAGAAGTCACCCTGTATTGTTTCTGGCTGGAGAAGCATAATCCTTGTCCGATTTCTGGTAAAAATACTGACCTGAAGAAAATTTTAAATTCTCTTTCCAAAAGCAACAAAGCTCAATTTCTTCTCTACAAGCATTACATCAATAAAGGGTCAGACTGCAGGCACAAGCCTGGTCACGCATTAAGATGGAAATGGAAGGCAGACTGTGATTGGGACAATTCACTGCTCCTTGCTTGGAACTCATGTCAAAGCCACAAGGGAGACCAAAAGGTTCATAGAAAGCAAATACAAGAGAGGAACTAACACAGCATATACATTTGCCTTGAGTCCTAAAAAGTTAAATGCAGGAAGAATGGCAGGAGTAATATGGAGTCTTAAAACAAGGACTAACGAGATGTCTAAAAAGTTCACAAGTTGAACTCACCTCTAAAGTCTGCATTAGTGTTGGCTTAATTGCATCCTTCATCAAAACTGCCAAAGCACCTGTTACTCCCTAAAAAACAAGAGAGTGCACATTATAAGTATCCCTATTTTACACCCATTCAAACAGTTTAAGTTTAATGAGTTTGAAATATGAAACTTTAGCTCTAAAGAGAAAATTCATTAACAAAAAAAGGGAAATGTTTTTCACTATACACATTGTAATACTATGCCATCACCATTATAAGAGAAATCTATTTAGATTTAGTTACTTCATGGCCTTTATTACCATAGTATCAGAAGCCTCACAAACATCAATGGATTTACCCTCATAACATCTGTGAAAGATATGGCAGAGCAATATTTTTTCCATTTCACAGAGAGAGAACTGAAACTAGGGTGACCGGATGTCCTGATTTTATAGGGACCCGATATTTGGGGCTTTTTCTTACATAGGTGCCTATTACCCGCCACACCCCATCCCGATTTTTCACACTTGCTCTCTGGTCACCCTAACTAAGACAGAGAGAGAAACAGCAATTAGCCCAAGGTCACTCACAGGAGAGGAAAGAGAACCAAAGTGTGGGCTTATCAAGAACACTAAGAGAGCAAAGGGCAACAAGCTTGCCAATACTACACAAAGAAATGAAAGATGTACTTCGCTCATGAGAGAATGGACATCAGTAGCATGGGTTTCTAGGTACAAAGGTGGAGAAATGAACTGGCAGTCTCTGCAAGACCTATATAATCATATGGTTGAGAAAAGGATGTAAACAGATACCATGAGATTGCCTCTCATTTTTAATCCCTACAAACTAACTGTACAGAACTCCTCGAACAGTTCTGCCAATGAATCTACATTTGAACCAACAGGTCCAGCAATGTAAACCTTGAAAATAATATATTATGAGGCGATTTTGTAATAATTACTATTACTACTAATTTGCATCACTTGCAACACATCAGATTTGAACCAAGGTCTCCAGAAGAGAAAGGAATAATGTATGATACTTAGCCTCTGGTAAATATGAATTAAGGAAACTGAGGCCACATGTTAGGATTTCTTTGTTAAATATTGCCATGTTGTAAGTCTCTCTGTTACAAGAGTCTAAATATCCACAGTTATCACAAAATGAACTACAGTGAAATGGGATGAGACAATGTTAATGAGATAATATATTTGTCCCTTGTCTATAGATTAATACTGAATAGATTTTCAACTGCACATTAGTTTCTTAAAAAAAAAAAAGTTTTGTTTACATTTTGGGGATCAGAAACAAAGAACCACAAAATTCCAATTTTTACCAAAACAGATATTGGTCTATCATTTCTCGCATAAAGAGAGAAGGTGCTATTCCATCTCTGACTAACAATCTAATGATAAGCACAGAGACATATTAAAAAAAAAAAAAATCAGATTGCCACCACGTCTCACTGTTCCTTTCCGTACAGCCACAAACACACCAAAATAACATATTGTAGCTAAGAACAGGTCATTTATTTTAGACAAAGAGAAAAAAAGAGAGATGAAATGCCATTGAAAAGTCAGCATCGAGTTAAGTACTCCATCAACTAGTGTACCATATGCTATATTCTGAAAGTTTTTCCTCTTTATTGCCCCCAAGCTACTCAGTAAAAATGACGGATGATGTTGTTGCTTTTGATTCCCTATATCCTGGTCATTTAAAAAAAAAAAAAATCTTTATAAAGTGTAGATTTTTTTAAAGGAGATTAAATTTTTCATCTGTTCAACATGACTTTACTTGCTATATAAGGAAGCCACTTGACTCATTTCCAAAACCTGAAGCATTTACGAAACAAAACTTGAAGCTGAATTCCCCACCCCAATACCTAACAATTTAAAATTAAACTAAACATTTCTCATTTTTAGCAATTTCTCCATTAAATCTCAGGTTTACTGAATTGTGCAATTAGAAATCAAATACAGAACATGTCGAATACTGGTCTTCCTAGTTTAACAAGCAGACATTTTAAAGTAATGACTTTAAAATAGTGTTTTCATTTTAAGGTAATGAACATAAAAGCTTGTTGTTTTGCCTACGCTGCACACTATGGCCACTCAGAGCACTACAGTGGCAGGTGGGGGCAGAATTCGGATTCTCCCATTCCAAAAGCACAGTCCCCTACATTTGAACTAACATTAGTTGTTAGCAGCATAGGGACTACAACACACAGCTGAGCATTTCAGATTCCACCTAGTGAAAAGCAGTGCAATATATACATGCTAGGCAGTACATTCCAATAGTAAAAACACTGCCAAAAAATGAAGGCAAGGACTTTAACACAAAGGCAAAATTTTGTTCCTATGATGCAATTCTTTATGCCATCACACATTGTTTGCCACTTTCATAGGTAATGGAAAAGACGGTTACTTACCTTCTGTAACTGTTGTTCTTCGAGATGTGTTGTTCACGTCCATTACACATTAGGTGTGCGCGCGCCGCGTGCACGGACGTCGGAAACTTTTTCCCTTAGCGGCTCCCGTCGGGCTGGCGGGGCCCCCACCTTCCCGCCAGAGCGGCGCCCCGCTCCAGGGTATATATATCCCTGCCGACCCGACCCCTCCGGTTCCTTCTTGCCGGAGACTCCGACAGAGGGGAAGGAGGGTGGGAAGTGTAATGGACGTGAACAACACATCTCGAAGAACAACAGTTACAGAAGGTAAGTAACCGTCTTTTCTTCTTCGAGTGATTGTTCACGTCCATTACACATTACACATGATTCCCAAGCTTACCATTGGAGGTGGGTAGGAGTCAAGGTACAACTGACTGTAACACAGCCCGGCCGACCATCGCGTCCTCTCTGGTCTGATGATGGATCGCGTAGTGGGCTGTGAACGTATGTATGGACGACCAGGTGGCTGCTTTACAGATCTCCTGGATCGGGACCTGCGCCAAGTAGGCCCTTGAGGACGCTTGGGCTCTAGTCGAATGGGCCCGGATCTCCGGGGCCGGAACATTGGCGAGTTCATAACAAGTGCGTATACAATGCACAATCCATGCCGACAAGCGCTGTGTCGAGATAGGCAAGCCTTTCATACGTTCCGCAATCGCAATGAACAGCTGGGGTGTTCTGCGGAACGACCTGGTCCGCTCCAGGTAAAATGCCAACGCCCTTCGGACATCCAGGGTATGTAGGCTGCGGTGGTGAGGGTCCGTATGGGGTTTTGGAAAAAACACCGGTAGGCAAATGTCTTGCCCCATGTGAAACTGTGATACCACCTTTGGGAGGAATTTGGGGTGCGGCCTAAGTTGCACCTTATCTTTATGGAACACTGTATAGGGTGGTTCCGACGAGAGGGCCCTCAATTCCGATACCCTCCTGGCCGACGTGATGGCCACGAGAAACGCCACCTTCCACGAGAGGTGCGTGAGGGAGCAAGTGGCCAGGGGCTCAAAGGGAGGACTCATGAGTTTATTTAGGACTAGGTTCAGAGACCACGTCGGAACCGGCGGGCGTGAGTAGGGAAACACCCTTTCCAGCCCCTTGAGGAATCGGGCCACTGTGGGGTTGGAGAATACTGACACTCCCAACTCTCCCGGATGGAAAGCCGAAATAGCGGCTAAGTGAACTCTAATTGAGGCGGGCGCAAGCCCTTGATTCTTGAGGTGCAGTAAATAGTCCAAGATGGACGGGACCGAGGCCTGTAAAGGTTGTATGCATTGAGGCTCACACCAGTGGGAGAACCTTTTCCACTTCGCCAGGTATGTTGCCCTTGTAGAGGGCTTCCTACTATTAAGGAGGATTTGCTGAACCTGGTGAGAGCACCTGTGTTCTGCATCGTTCAGCCAGAGAGATACCATGCTGTGAGATGAAGCGAGGACAGGCTCGGGTGGAGTAGGCGACCTTTGTCTTGCGTGACTAGGTCGCGATGGAGGGGAAGGGTGATTGGATCGGCTATGGACAGTTCCAGCAGGGACGTGAACCAATGCTGGCGAGGCCAGGCCGGGGCAATAAGTATGATCGTTGCCCTGTCCCTGCGGGTCTTGAGAAGAACTTTGTGTATAAGTGGAAATGGAGGGAAGGCATATTTTAGGCTCCCTCCCCATGGGATCATGAAAGCATCTGCTAATGATCCCGGGCTGAGGTTCTGGAACGAGCAGAACTGAGGGCATTGGCTGTTGTCCCTGGTGGCGAATAGATCCACCCGGGGAAAACCCCACCTCCGGAAGATTGAATGCAGGACGTCTCCTCTCAGCGTCCATTCGTGCATTTGGTAGGATCGGCTGAGGCGGTCTGCTAAGCCGTTTTGAATTCCCGGAAGATACGTCGCGATGAGGTGTATCGCATGGGCTATACAGAAGTTCCATAATAGGAGTGCCTCGTGACAGAGGGGAGAAGACCGGGACCCGCCCTGCTTGTTTATATAGAACATGGCGGTAGTGTTGTCCGTCAGGACTGCCACGCTGTGACCTTTTAGGGAGGCGTGGAAGGTCTGGCAGGCGAGGCGAACCGCTCTTAACTCCTTCAGATTGATGTGAAGCAGCTTGTCCTCTTTGGACCACAGCCCTTGGGTCCGCAGTTCCCCCAGGTGCGCCCCCCAACCCATGTCTGATGTATCTGTCACTAACGTCAGAGTGGGTTGTGGGGCAGCAAAGGGGATCCCTTCGCATACCTGCTGGCGATCGAGCCACCAGCGTAGCGAGCTGAGTACCTGGTTCGGGATCGTGACTACTTGATCCAATGGGTCTCTGTTGGGGCGATGCATGTGGGCGAACCACAACTGTAAAGGCCGGAGCCTCAGCCGGGCATGTCTGACCACGTGTGTGCAAGCTGCCATATGCCCCAGAAGCTGCATGCAGCACCTTGCCGTTGTCGTGGGAAATTTTTTGGACCGAGCTTACGGCCCCGTGAATTGACATGAACCGTGCCTCTGGTAAACTCGCTCGCGCGGTTACCGAGTCCAGGGTAGCACCTATGAAGTCCAGCCTCTGTGTGGGGACTAACGTGGATTTCGGCACGTTGACCCGGAGGCCGAGCTTGTCGAACGTCTGCAAGGCCAGCGTTACGTGAGATCGGACTTCGGCTTCCGACCTGCCCGCGAGTAGCCAATCATCCAGGTACGGGAACACACGCATCCTCCTCTTCCGAAGGAAGGCTGCTACCACGGACATGCACTTCGTAAACACCCGCGGTGCTGTCGCCAGGCCAAAGGGCAGGACCGTAAATTGGAAATGGCGCTGGCTGACGATGAAGCGCAGAAACCGCCTGTGGGCCGGATTGATTGCGATGTGAAAATAGGCATCTTTCATATCGAGGGCAGCATACCAATCCCCCGGATCCAGGGATGGAATAATAGTTCCAAGGGAGACCATACGAAAGCGCGCTTTGATCAGGAACTTGTTTAGATCGCGCAGGTCCAAGATAGGACAAAGGCCCCCTTTTGCCTTGGGAATCAGGAAGTATCTGGAATAGAATCCTTTTCCCCTTAGGTCCGGAGGGACCTCTTCTACTGCTCCTGCAGCGAGAAGGGTCTGTACCTCCTGAACGAGGAGTTGCTCGTGAGAAGGGTCCCTGAAGAGGGACGGGGAAGGGGGATGGCAGGGAGGGGGCGAGGAAAACTGCAGGGTATAACCCGCCTTCACTGTGCGCAGGACCCAGCGGTCCGATGTTATGTGCAACCAGGCCTGGTAGAAACGGGACAGACGGTCCTTGAAACCCAAAGGAGGATCCGGTATAGGGAGTGGTACGCTGTCCTCGGGCGTAGCTTCAAAAGCCTGGTTTATTTCCCGGCTGTGGCTTGCCCTGGCCATGATTCTGGCCCTGGTTAGGCGTATTGTTTCGTCTCCGCCTATTATCCCTGCCTCGACGGCGGTAAGGCTCGTGTCTGGGCCGAGGGTGGTAATGCCTTTGCGGCGGCTGGGGTTTGAAGGGTTTACGCTGTGTCACCGGCGTGTGCATACCCAATGACTTAAGGGTCGCTCGTGAGTCCTTAAGGCTATGCAGCCTGGCGTCCGTCTGGTCGGAAAACAAGCCCGAACCTTCAAACGGGAGGTCTTGCAGCGTGGTCTGTACCTCCGGCGGGAGACCTGAAGCCTGCAACCACGCCGAACGCCTCATCACGACTCCCGACGCAATCGTTCTAGCCGCAGCGTCGGCTGAGTCTAGAGCGGCCTGTAAAGAGGTCTTGGCCACTGCCATTCCCTCCTCTACCAGGGCCGTGAACTCCTGATGGGCTTCAGGTGGGAGGGAGTCCTTAAACTTGGCGACTGATGCCCAGGAGTTAAAATTGTGCCTGTTTAGAATCGCCTGCTGATTGGCGATCCTCAGCTGAAGGCCTCCCGATGAATAGACTTTCCTCCCGAATAAGTCCAATCTCTTAGCTTCCTTGCCCTTGGGGGCAGGAGCTTGCTGGCCATGCCGCTCCTTTTCGTTGACCGCCGAGACCACCAGCGAACAGGGGGACGGATGTAGAAAGAGGAAGTCAAACCCTCTAGATGGGGCGAAGTATTTCCTCTCCACGCCTTTTGCAGTTGGCGCACTGGAGGCCGGTGTTTGCCACACCGTCTTATAGTTGGACTGTACTGTCCGTATAATCGGGAGAGCGACTCTGGAGGGGCCCTCTGGGCTCAGGATATCGACCATGGGGTCGTCCTGCTCCACGGTCTCTTCCGCCTGCAAACCCAGATTGAGGGCTACCCGGCGAAGCAGGTCTTGATGTGCCCGATGGTCAATCGGGGGAGGGCCGGACACCAATGTGCCCGCAACTGCCTCATCTGGCGAGGAGGAAGAGGTCGGGGCCTTCTGCCCATCCTCCGTATCCTGCAACGCGGCCTCAGCCAATTGCTCCTCTGCGGCATGACCCGCCGCGTGGGATTGGGACGGTACCGTACTCGGTGCCGAGTCCCCTCTTTCCCGCTCCGGTGGTCTAGAGACCGTTGCCTCCCTATACGATGGCGGACGGTGCCGCGGGGAGCGGGACCGGTACCGGGATGGCCCGGATCTCGAGGCCCGCGATGGGGGCCCTTGTTGGTGGTAGGCCCAGGGTGTCCAGAATGGCCATTGGCTCGGCTGGCCCCATTGAGACTGTCCGTAGTCCCTGCTAGCCTGTGACCTACGGGCAACCCCGCCGTATCGGTCTGAGTCAGTCCCCGAGACCACTGACGGTGACCTGGAAGGCCACGGTGGAGCCGTAGAATGGTGCCGGTCCGATCTTGGAGAGTAGCGCCTTCGCGACCAGGACCTGGAATGGCGCCTCGTCGACCTGGAACGGTACCGGTGATCCCGGGACCGGGAACGGCTACGGCTGGTCGGTCTTGGGTAACGAGCCGCCAATGCTTCGCGGTGCCGACTCGTGCTCGGCTGCTGAGTCGGTGCCGACCGTTTGTTGAAGCCCGACTGCTGCGGTGCTTCTTGCGCCGGGGGCAACCGGGAGTCCACCGAGGCGGAGCTCGACCGGGACCGGTCCCTGGAACGGTGCCGAGACGGCGACCGTGACGGGCGCACCATCGCCGGCTTGCCTCTGCGCGGCAGCATAGGCGGGGCGCCTTCAGCGCGTACTGGGGCCTCAACGGACAAGGCGATGAGGTCCTTAGCTGCCTCAAACGTGTCCGGAGTGGAGGGCTGTTCCACAAGTTCCTCTAGCCCTTCATTGTCGCTCGACGCGCTCATCCCGGGGCTCGACGGGCCCTTTGGCGCCGGAGCCACTACCGGGGTCCTTGATGAGGCCGTGTCGGCCTTAGGGGCACTCGAGGTCTTTATCGGTGCCGCCTTCTTATGCGGTGAGCGACCGCGGGCCTTAGGCTGGCCCTTCACTTTCGCCGGCGAAGACGATCGGCGTCGTGCCCTACCCCGCTGGGTCGGTGCCGCGGTCTTCGAGTGACCTGCCGGTGCCGGTTCCCGCACCGAAGCCGGTGCGCTCCGCACTGAGGCAGACGGTGCCGTCGAAGTGGAGGGCTGTAACGCCGTCTCCATGAGCAGCTGCTTAAGGCGAAAGTCCCTCTCTTTTTTAGTTCTGGGCTTAAAAGCCTTGCAGATTTTGCAGCGCTCTTTCTGGTGAGCTTCCCCCAGGCAATGCAGACACGAAGCGTGGGGGTCGCTCAATGGCATAGGCCTGTGGCACGTGGCACAGGCCTTGAAACCCTGGGCGTGTGGCATACCCTACCGCCCGGGGCCGGTGCCGGGGCTGAACAAACAACCCCAGCAGGAGCTTTAAGTACTCTAATGAGCCGTTAACTACTGAGTAACACTATCTTATAACTAACTGATAACTACTAGATAACTCTAATGACTATTGCTAAGGGACACTCTCTGACGAGAGACAGAGTTGTTCCAACGCCGCCACGGACGGTAAGAAGGAACTGGAGGGGTCGGGTCGGCAGGGATATATATACCCTGGAGCGGGGCGCTGCTCTGGCGGGAAGGTGGGGGCCCCGCCGGCCCGACGGGAGCCGCTAAGGGAAAAAGTTTCCGACGTCCGTGCACGCGGCGCGCGCACACCTAATGTGTAATGGACGTGAACAATCACTCGAAGAAGAACCACATTGATTTAACCTGAATCATTACCCCAGGCCAAAAGAAAGAAACACTGATATCCTCGGAGCACGAATGGCAAAATATTTATATTGAAATGCTTTGGAGAACTAACCAAGAAGCACCCCTCTCCACATTCCCACTGGCAATATGTTTCAAGGTAGTTCAAAGCCTAGAGTTTGTTTGACTCTTGACTGAGTTTAGATGACTTAACAGTACTACTGAATTAAACAAACAAACAAACAAACAAACCAGTTTACACCTCCCAATTTGTTGGGAAATTTCATCTCTTCCTCCCAGACAAGAACCTGGCCACAGTGATCCATGTATTTGTCAATTCTGGACTCGATTTCTGTGTCTGAAGCTGAATGTGATGATAATGTAAAGCCTCTAGCTGGTACATAATGTGTCTGCCCACCTTCTCCATGGATTAGACCCCCATGAGTACCTCAGATCTGAACTGTTATTTCTCCACTAGCTCCCAGTCCACTTCCAAAGCCAATTTGAAGTCTTGGGCCTAATCTTCAAAGTCATTCATGGATCAGGTTCCAACTACATTAGAGGCCATGGGGAAAATTTTACAAAAGCACTTAAGTGACTTAGAATCTTAAGTCCCACTTTCAAGAACGACTTAGACACCTAGGAGTTTAAGTCTTCAAGTGCCTATGTCTCTTTTGAAAATAGGAATTAGGTGCTTTTGAAAAATTTACCCCACATCTCCATTTGTGAGACACTGAGGCAGTTGTGCTTCTCTGAGACAATACCTACTACAAAGTGCATGAGAGCTTTATCCAAAGCACCCTCAGTTGAGAAGTTCTCGCTTTAGAGAGGAGGTTGGACTGCATGCCCACAAGAAAACGAGAAAGCTGATTTACATATTTTAAAGACATTTCAAGAACATTGACCATAGGGCAGAGGAGAACAACAGAGGGTTCCCTAGTAGGAAATTGGGTAACTGACTTTTCTTTGTTCCAGTCATAATAAAACCAATTGTGGGATATATTTTTCTCTGAAGTTTTAGTATGGTAAACTGTTTATTAAATACAAAAAAGTTGTCTGTGAATAGTTGTATCTGAGTAGTCCCACTGACTTCAACAAGACCTGTTTGTGCTTAAAGTTAAGCACATATGTGTTTGACGGCTGGAGCATAAGTTTGCAGAAAAAATATTTGGGCTATAAAGTACTTATAAAATAAAAATGATACTGTAAACTAATAGATTTTAATAATTGTTAAAAAAACCCTTGCATAATAACCTGAGAAGCTTCTTTTACTAAACAAATAGCTACATATTTATTTAATATTATTCATGGCTGCTGAAATACTAAACTAGGGCATACCCATTTAATTTGACATGGAGATATGGCACCTGTCCATCAAATTTCGACTACAGTATAGCAGCCAAAAAGCAATTCAGCCTTCTGAATATTGTACAATTAACCTCACATTTTGGCAAATAATTCTTTATGTTCCATTACACATGCTAGATATTTAATTCATTACACTTGTGGAAGCCGTCTCCTCAATTCACAAAATACTTAATTTCTCTCTACTTCTCCTCCTGCTCCCCAACCCTCTCTGCATCTGGTTTCAATCTGCCAATGTATATTTTAGGTTTTATTATTGTATTATCATAAATGTGTGACATAGAAGGATGAAATTAAGAGCAATTGCATTTTTGTACAATGTATTAAACATTCACATACAGAAACAAATGAAAGACAGAGGATTAATGGTTTAGATTAACGTAAATTAAATAATGAACTAGAAACTATTTGTCAAAATATCATTTTAATGTATAAAAATAAATTTTGGGCAACAGACATTCGTGGAATTTGGTTTATCTATACAAATTCTAGGCGTGGCTAGTAGGTAGTGTTGCCTATTATTAAGGTTGCCCATTATAAAAACCCTGCTTTCAGTTGCTTATAGCTTTTGGAAAACTTTATCTGTTCAGGCAGAAATTTTCCATGCTGGATGTCTGCCTCAGGCTGAAATTTATTTTATTTTATTTATTAAAATTTAAGCCAGAACAGTTCAGCCGTTTTTGAAAATGAAGCTATTGAAAAATATGACATTTTGCTCATGTTAAAAAATGTGGGTGACCTTCTCTTTGGAAAAACTCTAACATCCCAAGGCTTTGGGGCAGGCACTTGAAATTTGGCAAGGGGATTGACCTGTGTGTCAGGGATGTGCCTTTTGCTGTCTCTGTGGAAAAACTGTTCACATCTGGCCAAGTTACAAGCTTTGAAAAAAAAAACACATTTTAAACATGATCTGCAGAGACTTAAGAGTTTTAGCAGCTAAATGCTAAACTGAGCAATGGGGGGAAGGGATGGAGAGGAGCAAGCAGGGAACGGGGCCTTGGGGAAGGGGCGGTGCGGGAGCAGGGCCTCGGGGGGAAGGGCCACGGTTCGGGTGCTGGTGGCCCCCCTACTTTTAGGAAGCTTCCATTGCTCCTGAGGCCAGGATGTACTGTCTGCTCATGAAAAACCTGCTGACTGCTATTATCCACTCAGGATCCCACAAGCCAAAGAAGAGAAAAGAGGGAGGATTTGTACAGATAAAGAGATATTAGGTTGAATGCTGGCTGCTGACGACACATTCTGGCTATTTATGAGGTTAGAATTTGGTGCCAAGAAAAATGTGTATATGCTTCTTTCACAGCTGAAAGTGGGAAGGGGCAATTTAGCAGATAACCTGAACTGCTGGATGGATACTTGAATAAGAATAACCAATGTGTGTCCTTAAAAAACAGATCTTACTGATGTGTAAAGTTAACCCTTCACAAGCATTATCACTAACCTAAATTCACATTTTTTTTTTTAAATTACTGCTGCAAGCATTCATCAGGCAGCCCCACTGTAATATTTGAGAATACTATGTAAGAACAATAGCAAACATTACCACCTGAAAAGGAGCTCCGTGATTTTCTGTAGCACCTGATTAGCTTGCCTTAGAGATGTGGAAACCTACCCAAGTAACTTAAGTGGTTTCAGAAGCAAAAGTTACCAGAAGGCTTGAACAAAGGTAAATTTTACATCCTGTTCCAACTGTGGCCAGATTTGGGATCAAAGCCCCACATGCATTGTTAAAAACAAAACTAAAAGACAGTGTATAGTTGCCATTTTGCTGATTCAGCAGGCAAAGCAAAAGAGTCAGGAGTTAGTCACAGGGCTTTTATACTGTACATACCAAATCCTCAGCTGTCACTGGCTGTCCATTTTTGTCATTAGCCACCACCATTTTCCCCAGTCTCTCTTTCATATCTGCCAGGCTGGTGGTCAGTGCTAAGATTGCCATGATTTCACTTGCAACGGCAATGTCAAACTGAGCCTACAAAGATAAAAGCAAGAGTAGTAAACCACATCAGACACAGGCAAGAGGATACTTTCAGAGCAAAATTAAAAGAAATACAATATGATTATTACCTTGAGAGTGAAATTTAAAAAGTTCTTAACACTTATTAACAACACCTAAGATTATTTAAACTGAAATAACTAACAGTGAAATGGAAATTAGATGTTTAAAATGATAAGATTTTGGAGGGTTTTTTGTTTTGATTTTGGCATTTCACTCATTTGGGGACTCAGCACCCTGCTGGACTGAACCCCTCAATTGATATTTCCTTTAATGAGAGTTCAAACTGCTAAACCACTGACAGAGCAGGCCCTTGTGTGGTCAGTGAAACAATACCGGTTAGTTTCACTTTCCACATCACATGCACTTGCACAAGTGCCTTTATATTTGGGTTTATAATACTGGTCAGGAATTTGTATATTTAAAAAATCCTCTGTATTTCATGAAAATATATTCATATTACATTTTGTAATTTTTAGTTTACAAAATTCTAAATTTGGGGGGTTAAACTACTTGACAATGTTCCTTTAAAATAGTATTTTCTTGGATTTAGCATACAAAACTTGTGCTTTTTTCTCCTCCTGGATTAACTTTGTGCAACACCAGTCCTATTGCTCTTATAGAAATAGATCTATAAACTGCAATACTTCTTTAGAAGGATTCAAACTAAGCCCCTGACAAGTGAAATATCTCACTGACGATACTTAGACCAGGAGTTCTCACAACAAATTTTTTGGTGGCCTCAGAGTTTTTCCTAAGATATTTGATTAACTTTAGGAAAAACAAATACATGTGCATGTCCAAATCATTGTAATTTATTTATGCAGGATTTTTTTTTCAGACAATAATAAAAATAATGTACAGTTGTCTCTATTTTTTACTGGACCTCAACAGAAAGAACGTGCAAAGCACCTTATTTGTGTTTCTGGTCTTTTTTCCTTGTTGTTTCTTTTGCTTTTTGGTTGCTTTTTTAAAGATTTGCTAGCTTCTAAGAAAAGTGATATTAAGAAACATACGAATGTTACTTTTCATAGCAGACTAACTCAGCCCCGGCAAGCCTGGGGATAAATTAAGCCTTGGATGGGGAAGTGGGTACGGAGCCAGTGGCAATGGGGCACTGGGGGAGGCAGCGAGGGCCTGGGGTGATCAGGGCCAGCTCTAGCGTTTTTGCAGCCCAGGCAGCGCCAAAAAAAAAACAACAAAAAGCCGCGATCGCAATTGGTGGCAATTCAGTGGCAGCTCTAGCACCACTTCATTCTACGGTGGCAACTCAGCGGGAGATCCTTCACTCCGAGAGGGAGGCCCCAACGCCGAATTGCCGGATGAGCCGCCCCCCTCTTCATTGGCCGCCCCAGGCACTTGCTTGCTACGCTGGTGCCTGTAGCCAGCCCTAAGGGTGATGAGGAGTGAGCTCGGGGCCAGAGCCCACCACCATGTGGCTGGGGAATGGAGCCTGAAGCCTGCCACCCACCACCCCAGGGCTGAAGCTCGACCTCTCCTCTTCCTCTCCCGTCCCCGCAGGAAGGTGAGGAACTCATTGGCTGCCTACTCTTCCAGCTTTTGTCTCTCCAGAGGGGGACAAGGCCCAATTACTACTGGCAGCAGCAGAGAAGGGGCCGTTGCTTTGTGCCACCCTTCCCCCATCACTCCCCTCCCCATCACAGGCACTTCGTAAATACTTAAGGCCCCAGTTCTGCAAAGACTTCAGGAGCAGGCCCCATGACAGGTCCCTATTTCATGTACCTCATGCTGGGTACTAACATGAGAGGACTCTAGATTTATTAAACTATATTGGCTCTTTATTAAAGCAACCATATACATATCCAGCCGCAACTTAATATTTTATGCATCTGCATTAGCCACAAGGAATGACTGCCTGGTGTTTCTCCAAACTCTTCTCTCCTGAAATTCATACTCTTCCCTTCAGCTTTCATGCATACGTACACAAGTGAATAAAGACTATTTGTACATGAGTAAAGATTTACAGGATTTGGAACCAAAATGAAAACAGTAAACTTATAAAACAGATATTTTCAAACTTGAATTTGGGCTAGCTCTTTATTAATAGAGAAAAAAGCTGTGCGTCCAACAAAACAGCTGGGGGTACATAGTCAGACCTTCCCAGCTATGTTAAAACAGTGTTATGGCCACACCTTCCTTGAACTAACGAAAATAAGAAAATCCAGAGTTAAGGATGATGATACTCCTCTAATTTATCCTTGCAGCACTGAGAGATGGTGAATGAATCTTAGATCACAGAGAGATTTCTTTCACACACCATATAAACTGCAACACCATCTAAGTTTATCAGGATGATTTTAAGAACAGAGTTTATGCTTTTATTATGAATTCCAGAGTTTTCATGACCATCATTAAAATTAAAATGCCTATTTCCCTTTTGTATATTAGGGTATTTGCTTTTCTTATATAAATTAAAAAAAAAGGGGAAAGAACCCACTTCCGGGAAATGTTTGAGGAATGATGTAACAACCCTAACTATTACAATAACACATACTATTTTATACTATCAGTCAATGTTACTTTCTGTGACACAGTCAGGGTCCGGACACCCCAAAGAATAAGCAATTGAATCAACTGATTGTGAGACCAAAAACAATGGAAGCTCTATTTACATATGAATCAGCAGAAGGATGAGAAGTCCATAGGAAGAGAAGAACAACAGGAAGCCTTCCTAGCTCTTGAAACAAAGACAATGAACTCTGGGGATAATATAAGGGGGGGCAAAAAGTCATTTGAGTTCTCCATCACTTGAATGACCGAAGAGGCCAGAGCTCTTGAAATCACAGAACAGTAGGTCTTTCAACCAAGGATGTAGAAGTCTATGGAAAATGAATATAGGTGAGAAACCTGATTAAACCATGAATATAACTTGCTGAAGTTAAATTTAATCAATAGAAAGTGTGTTTTGTTTGTTTTGTCTGTAACCCTTCATACCTTTCACTATTACTAGAAATCACTTCACCCTATGTTCTTTGTTAATAAACTTTGTGACACTGCATCCCATATTCTTCATAGAGATATTATGATGATATGATTATGGCATAAAGAACGGTTACCTACCTCTCGTAACTGTTGTTCTTCGAGATGTGTTGTTCATGTCCATTCCACATTAGATGTGCGCGTGCGCCGTGTATACGGACATCGGAAACTTTTCCCCTTAGCGGCTCCCATCAGGCCGGCAGGGGAGACCCCGCCAGAGTGGTGCCTCCACGCTGGTGCATATATACCCCTGCTGACCCGACCCCCCTTCAGTTCCTTCTTGCCGGTGACTCCAACAGAGGGGAAGGAGGGTGTGAAGTGTAATGGACGTGAACAACACACCTCGAAGATCAACAGTTACAAGAGGTAGGTAACCGTTTTTTCTTCAAGTGATTGTTCACGTCCATTACACATTAGGTGACTCACAAGCTTACCATAGGAGGAGCGTAGGAGTCATGGAACAACTGACTAGAGAACAGCCCTACTGACCTCTGCATCATCTCTAGCCTGCTGATTGACTGCGCAGTGGGCTGTGAATGTGTGCACCGACGACGAGGTGGCTGCTTTACAGATCTCGTGGATCAGGACCTGCGCCAGGAAAGCTATTGAAAATGCTTGGGCTCTAGTCGAGTGAGCCATGATCGGCGGGGCTAGCACCTTGGCGAGCTCGTAGCACGTGCAGATGCAGTCCGCAATCCACAATGATACACACTGCGCCGAGACCGAAAGCCCTTTCATTCTCTCGGTGATGGCGACAAACAGCTGTGTAGACTTTCGGAAAGGTCTAGTTCACTCTAGATAGAACACCAGGGCCCTTCGGACATCTAGAGTGTGCAGGCTATGGTGACTGGGGTCTGTGTGTGGTTTAGGAAAGAACACCGGCAAACAAATGTCCTGCCCCATATGAAATTGTGAGACTACCTTAGAGAGGAATTTAGGGTGTGGCCTGAGCTGCACTTTGTTCTTATAAAAAACTGTATACGGAGGCTCCAAGGTGAGGGCCCTCAATTCGGACACTCTTCTTGAGGACGTAATGGCCACCAGGAATGCCACCTTCCAGGAGAGGTGAAGGAGAGAGCAAGAGGCCAGGGGCTCGAAAGGGGGTCCCATAAGTTTGGCCAGGACCAGGTTAAGGTTCCAGGGAGGTACCGGTGGGCATGAGTAGGGAAGCACACTTTCCAGTCTCTTAAGGAATCGGGCTACCATGGGGTTAGAAAACACAGAATGCCCCAATACCCCCGAGTGGAACGCCGAAATGGCAGCTAGATGCACTCTGATTGAGGAAGGAGCGAGACCCTGATGTTTGAGGTATAAGAGGTATTCTAGGACAACTGGAATGGTGGCCACAAGTGGCTATATCTGCTTTGGCTCACACCAGCAGGAGAATCTTTTCCACTAAGGACGTCGCCCGAGTGGAAGGTTTCCTACTGCCAAGGAGAATTTGCTGTACCGGAAGGGAGCACTGGCTCTCCAAAGCGTTCAACCACAGAGTTTCCACGCCATGAGATGCAGCGACTGTAGATCCGGGTGGAGCAGGTGCCCGCAGTCCTGCGTGATGAGATCTCAGTGCCGGGACAGGGCAACTGGGGCGGCCACTGACAGCTCCAGCAGGGCCGTAAACCAGTGCTAGTGAGGTCAAGCTGGAGCAATCAGAATTATTACCGCTTTTTCCCTGCAAACTTTGATGAGGACTCTGTGGATGAGCAGGAGTGGAGGAAAGGCGTACTTCAGACTCCCGCTCCAAGGGATCATGAAGGCATCTGCGACCGAGCCCGGACAGTGGTTCTGGAAGGAGCAAAACTGTGGACATTGGCTTTTGTCCTTGGTGGCAAAGAGGTCCATTTGGGGAAACCCCCACTTTTGGAAGATCGATTGCAAGACATCCACTCGTGCATGTGGTACGACCTGCTGAGGCGGTCCGCCAGTTCGTTTCGCTCTCCCGGGAGGTATGATGCTACGAGATGGATGTAGTCCTCGGCAGATGGGAGAGAAGCGGGCTCCGCCCTGCTTGTTTATATAAAACATGGTGGTGGTGATGTCTGTCAGAACTATCACGCTGTGCCCTTCTAAAGCAGCGTGAAAGGTTTGGCAGGCTAGGCGAACCACCCTGAGCTCCTTCACATTGATGTGGAGCAGCTTCTCGTCTCTGGACCACAAGCCTTGCATCCTTAGATCCTCTAAGTGGGCTCCCCAGCCAAGGTCTGACGCGTCTGTTACCAGCCGCTGCAGCAATGGCAGTACGAGCCTTGTCCTAAACAGGAGCCTTACCATAGGAGAGGCAGAGACAACAGGTATAGGCGGAACAACACACCTAGCCAAGGCCAGAGCCAGGGCAAAGCCCAACCCAGCAACAAGCAGGGGTTTTCAAGGTGCGCTCGAGGACAGCATACCAAACCAGTTCCCGGATCCTTCCCGATGTTTCTTGAACCGCTTGTCCCACTTCTACCATGCGTGGTCCCGCATAACGTCGGACCGTTGGGTCTTATGCACGGTACAAGTGGGGTACACGCTTCAGATCTCCTCCTTCCCCGTCCCTCTTCAGGGACCCCTCTCACGAGCACCTCCTCATGTAGGAGGTACAGTCGCTCCTCGAGGCAGAGGTGGTGGAGAAAGTCCCTCGGGAATTAAGGGGAAAAGGGTTTTATTCCCATTATTTTCTCATTCCCAAAGCAAAGGGAGGCGTTCGGCCCATTTTAGACCTGCGCGGGCTCAACAAGTTCTTAGTCAAGGTCCACTTCCGCATGGTCTCCCTTGGCACTATCATTCCATCCCTGGATCCGGGGGATTGGTACGCTGCCCTCGACATGAAAGATGCATACTTCCACATCGCTATTCATCCTGCTCACCAGCGGTTCCTGCGGTTCACTATAAACCAGCACCACTACCAGTTTACCGTCCTCCCTTTCAGCCTGGCAGCAGCCCCCCACATGTTCATGAAATGCCTGTCAGTAGTGGCAGCCTTTCTGTGAAAGAGGAGAATACGAATATACCTGTACCTTCCCTTATCCACGAGGGCCGTAAACTCAGGCTGAGAGCCCTGGGGTAAGGAGTCTTTAAATCTGGAAACTGCCACCCAGGAATTAAAATTGTGCCTCTTCAGGATTGCCTGCTGGTTGGCAATCCTTAATTGGAGGCCCCCAGAGGAATAGACCTTCCTCCCAAATAGGTCTAGACATTTAGCCTCCTTGGCCTTGAGAGCCGGGGCTTGCTGACCACGATGTTCCCGCTCATTGACAGCTGAGACGACCAGCGAACAGGGGGCCGGATGACAAAAGAGAAAGTCGGATCCCTTGGAAGGGGCAAAGTACTTCCTCTCCATGCCCTTTGCCGTTGGCGCACTAGAAGCTGGGGTCTGCCAGACCCTCTTGTAATTGGACTGGATTGTCTTTATGAGTGGGAGTGCAATTCTGGAGGGGCCTTCGGGGCTTAAGATGTTCACCATAGGATCCTCCTGCTCTACTGCTTCCTCCACCTGTAGGCCCAAATTTTGGGCAACCCTGCGGAGCAGCTCCCGGTGCGCTCTGTGGTCAATCAGAGGAGGCCCCAACACTGCCGTGCCCACCACAGCTTCGTCCGGGGATGATACATCTCTTCCGCCAGTCCTTCTTGCCCCTCCTATGCCAGGGGCTCGTTCGGGTTCTGTCTAATTGACTGACTCCGGGACGGTCCCGGACTCGGTGCCGCTTCCATTCTCTGGTGCTCTGGAGAAACATCTGGTGGCCTGGATAGCATGGCCTCCTTGGGTGTGGAGGGGTGCCTGCGCGGGGACTGGGACTGATGCACCGAGTAGCCAGATGTCGAGGCTCTGGAGGAGTGCCCTTGTTGCTGGTGATAGGCCATGGTGTCCAAAAGGGCCACAGCCCTGGCGGGCCCCACTGGGGATGCCATGCGGTCTGGAGCTCCCTGATAGCAGGTGCTCTACGGGCATAGCTGGAGCAGCCTGAGTCCATCTCGGATTCCGAGGATGCCGACCTCAAAGGCCAAGGCAGTGCCATGGACCGGTGCTGCCGGGGGGCTGGGGAATGGCTCCTCGCTGATCGGGACTGGGATCGGTACTGATGCTCCCGGGACCGGGATCGTTTTCTTCTGCTCAGGCCCAGGGACTTTGGCCTAGCATCTCCTCGGTGCCGGCTTGTTTACGGCACCAGGGAACGGTGTGCTGACGGGGCTGGTGCCATATGTTGGCTCAAATCTGGTGCCCTCGAGTCCCGTTGCATTAGGGGCAACTGGGAGTCCACGGCGGATAAGCTCGACCGGGACCGGTGCCGGGGTGGTGACCTCGATCGGCGCACCATTGCCGGCTTGCCTCTGGACGGCACCCTTGGTGACGGTGACGGAGGCTTCTCTTTAACAGGGCGGGGGCTCTCCACCGACAGCTCAATGAGGTCCTCTGCCGCCTCAAAGGTGTCCGGCGTGGAGGGCTGTTTTAGGAGCTCCTCCAGCCCTTCCTCCGCACTCAAAAGCGCTTAGCCCAGGGCTCGACGGGTTCTGTGACACCGGAGCCACAGGTGCCGAAGCGTGTCCTGGGACCACACCTCTCTTTTGAGTGCTCGGTCCTTTTGGAGGCGCCTCCTTCTTATGCAGGGAGCGCCCTCTGCCTCTAGGTTGGCCCTTCGACCATGCTGGCGAAGTCGAACGGTGCTGGGGCCTGTCTTGCTGCCTCAGTGTCGTATGCTTGCGGTGCCCTGCCGGTGCTGGATCACGAACTGACGCCGGGGCACTCCGCACCGAGGACACCGGTGCCATAGATCATTTTTGTATCTGAAGTTAGGAATATTGACTGTGTATTCATATTACAAATATGTCTACACCTGTGGAATGCCCACTATGCAGAATACAATCAGTCTAGATGGCTGTCTGGGAAAGGCCATTAGGAGAAAACAACAGGTCTTAGACTATGCTAATCTCTTGCCAGGGAGTCTTCCTAAGGACGCAACAACAGCCTCCGAGTTATGGCTGCTGTGACCTTACAGGGACATGTGACCAAGTCACCTGGTACTGGATTCCATCTTGGAATACCAGTGTTTTTCCACTGACCTGGCGTGGGAACCAAGCTTGGAGACAAAGGGTTCCTGCCCTAGGCAAAAGCTATTTAAGGCAGGGGAGTGACATCATTGTGGTTCTTCACTGTCTCCCCACCCAAGAAGACTGCTGGAAACACCTGAGGAACAAGGACTGGACTGGGGGAGAAGGGCTGAACCCAGGCTAGAGGAATTTCTAGCCTTTGAAAGGAATATCTGGGGTTTTAAAGTGCAAGCAAGTGCAGCTTGCCCTCAAGAATCTCTGCAAACTGCCTAAATCAAGAATTAGGGTAAGAATTTTCTACTCGTATCCAATCTCTTTAGTATATTAAGCTTAGACTGCATTTTTATTTATTTGTTAGGTAATCTGCTTTGATCTGTTTGCTACCCCTTATAATCACTTAAAAACTTATTTTTGCTTTGTCTAAAACTAGTGTGTCGGGGAGTCATAATTTGGGGCAGAAAGCTGATGTATATTCCTCTCCACATTGAAGGAGGGGGGGAATTTCATGAGTTTAAGCTGTACAGTTCCCTGTGCAGTGCAAAACAGTATAATTTGTGGTTTACCCTACAAAAGGAGGTGTGCACTTGAGTAACTGGGCAGTTCCTTAGCTGAGCCTTCCCATGTACAGCTGATCTCAGCATCTGTGTGTAGCTGCAGCTGGGTATGCCCCTACCTGTATGTGTGCTGGAGGGGCTTGAGGGCCTGTCATAGCAGTATAGTGTAAAGGGAGCCCAGGCTGGTGGGTCAAGCGGGCTCAGTGGTACCCCAGTTTCAAGTGGCACCTCTGGGGGGAACCTGTCACACACTTATTTTTAGTTTGACTATAAACCACCTCAATGCTACATGCTACCAACATGTGTAAGTCCTCAGCTAAAGTAATAGATCGGTGCTGTATACTGTCTCTTTAAAGAAGCAGAGAACTTAATAAGGTTCTGTGAGCACTGCATCAAAAGGACTGAACTACAGGGCAGGCAGTTTGGGGAAAACTTGGGCCTGGGAAGGTGTTGATGCCATGCTGCAAGGAGTAACCAGGCTGCTGAATACCAGGGTGAGGCTATTGTGCTGTGAGCAGACTGCTGGTGTCAAGATTGTGAGCCAAAGCATCCAAGGCAGCAGGGTGGGTAGTGACAGAACCTCTTACTGGTCTGGGTTGAACCCCAAAGAATCATATCTTCATATGCTTACGAAGCACTGACAGAAGCCACAGTCTTGCACTCAGATCTGTATCAATACAAGGATCTGCCCCTGCATGGATTCAATTGCAGAATCAATGCCAAATTCACAAAGTACTCTTTGGAAATCACAGCATCTCTGTTCATTCAAATGCACACTCTCCCTGCTGTGTTCTCTCTTTCTACACAGGTATCATTGATTTTTAAAGTGCTTGAAGAACATTCCAATTATTTATAAAATATATCCGTTGGGTGACAGAGTGCTGTTTTAACTGGTTCTCTGGCTCTGCCGTGAAAGCTAGTTTCAACACCTATTCTCGATCTATAGTCAACTGAACCAGGTTAGAGTACTACAGAATGTGCATCGGTCAAACATGTCAAAGTTAAATACAAGACAGAGAGACTCATGTAAAACACTTCAATTGTCATTTTAGTAGTATATCCCCAATATTTAAGAGCCAGAGTTTGACACCCTGATGCTGAGTAGTCCCCAACCTCACAGGAAGCTGAGTCTTGCCTGGCTCATCTCTATCCAGAATGCTGTTGCAAAGATCATTTTCTAGCCTGTTGCTTTGACCAGGTCAGCCCTCCCTCTTTTAATCCCTCCACTGGCTTCCCCTTCTCTATCATATCAGACATGAGCTGTTTATATTCACTTTCAAAGCCCTTCAGAGTCAGTCTCCACCCTACCTATCATCTTTCATTCGCTATCAACCTGTCAATGCTTGACTCTAATAACCTCATAGGCTTGAACTCCAGCCGGGGCGATGAGTATAATTGTCGCCCTGTCCCTGCAGGTCTTGAGGAGGACCTTGTGGATGAGCGGGAATGGAGGGAAGGCATACCTCAGGCTCCCTCCCCACGGAATCGTGAAGGCATCTGCCAATGATCCCGGGCTGAGGTTCTGAAACGAGCAAAACTGAGGGCATTGACTGTTGTCCTTGGTGGCGAAAAGATCCACCCGGGAAAGCCCCACCTCCGGAAGATTGAATGCAGGACGTCCCGCCTCAACGCCCATTCATGCATTTGGTAGGATCGACTGAGGCGGTCCGCTAACCCGTTTTGGATCCCCAGGAGATATGTTGCAATGAGATGGATCGCATGGGCTATACAGAAGTCCCATAATTGGAGTGCCTCGCGACAGAGGGGAGAGGACCGAGACCTGCCCTGCTTGTTTATATAGAACATGGCGGTAGTGTTGTCCGTCAGGACTGCCACGCTGTGACCTTCTATGGTGGCGTGGAAGGTCTGACAGGCGAGGCGAACCGCTCTTAGCTCCTTTAGATTGATGTGAAGCAACCTGTCTTCCCTGGACCACAAGCCTTGGGTCCGCAGTTCCCCCAGGTGCGCCCCCCAACCCAGGTCCGATGCATCCGTTACTAACGTCAGAGTAGGCTGTGGGGCAGTGAAGGGGATCCCTTTGCAGACCTGCTGTTGATCGAGCCACCAGCGGAGCGAGCCCAACACCCGATCCGGGATCGTCACCACCAGATCCAAGGGGTCTCTGTTGAGGCGGTATGTTTGGGTAAACCACAACTGCAAGGGCCGGAGCCTTAGGCGGGCATGCCTGACTACATGTGTGCAGGCTGCCATGTGTCCCAGGAGCTGCATGCAACACCTTGCCGTTGTCGTGGGGAACTTCTGGACTGAGCTTATGGCCCTCTGAATTGTCAGGAACCGCGATTCTGGGAGGCTTGCCCGCGCGGTCACCGAGTCCAGGACTGCACCTATGAAGTCCAGTCTCTGTGTGGGGGCTAACGTGGACTTGGGTACGTTGACCAGGAGGCCGAGCCTGCCGAACATCTGTAGAGCCAGCGTCACGTGATAGCGGACCTCGGCCTCCGACCTGCCCGCGAGGAGCCAGTCGTCCAAGTACGGGAACACGCGCATCCTTCTTTTCCGAAGGAAGGCTGCTACCACGGACATGCATTTCGTGAATACTCGTGGTGCTGATGCCAGGCCAAAAGGCAGGACCGTAAATTGGAAATGGCGCTGGTTGACGGTGAAGCGCAGGAACCGCCTGTGGGCCGGATTGATGGCGATGTGAAAATAGGCATCTTTCATATCGAGGGCAGCGTACCAATCCCCCGGATCCAGGGATGGGATAATAGTTCCAAGGGAGACCATACGGAAGCGTGTTCTGACCAGAAATTTGTTTAGGTCGCGCAGGTCCAAGATAGGATGGAGGCCCCCTTTTGCCTGGGGAATCAGGAAGTACCTGGAGTAGAATCCTTTTCCCCTTAGGTCTGGTGGGACCTCTTCCACTGCTCCTACTGTGAGAAGGGTCTGTACCTCCTGCATGAGAAGTTGCTCGTGAGAGGGGTCCCTGAAGAGGGACGGGGAAGGGGGATGGCAGGGAGGGGGCGAGGAAAACTGGAGGGTATAGCCCGCCTTCACTGTGCGCAGGACCCAGCGGTCCGATGTTATGTGCGACCATGCCCGGTAGAAATGGGACAGGCGGTCCTTGAAACTTGGAGGAGGATCCGGTATGGAATGTGGTATGCTGTCCTCGAGCGTAACTTCAAAAGCCTGGTTTGTTCCCTGGCTGCGGCTTGCCCTGGCCGTGACCTTGGCTCTGGTTAAGCGTATTGTTACGTCTCCTCCTGTTATCCCTGCCACGACGGCAGTACGGTTCGTGCCGAGGGCGAGGGTGGTACTGCCTCTGTGGTGGTTGAGGCTTAAAGGGCTTGCGCTGTGTCACCGGGGTATGCATTCCTAATGACTTTAGGGTTGCTCGCGAGTCCTTAAGGCTATGTAGCCTGTCGTCCGTTTGGTCGGAGAACAAGCCCGAACCTTCAAACGGGAGGTCCTGCAGGGTGGTCTGTACTTCTGGCGGAAGGCCTGAAGCCTGTAACCATGCCGAACGCCTCATCACTATCCCTGACGTGATTGTTCTAGCCGCTGCGTCGGCTGAATCGAGAGAGGCCTGCAATGAGGTCTTGGCCACCGCCATCCCCTCGTCCACCAGGGCCATGAACTCAGGATGTGCGTCCTGAGGTAGGGAGTCTCTGAACTTGGAGACTGATGCCCAAGAATTAAAATTGTGCCTATTTAGAATCGCCTGCTGATTAGCGATCCTCAGCTGGAGGCCCCCAGACGAATAGACTTTCCTTCCGAATAAGTCCAATCGTTTTGCCTCCTTGCCCTTGGGCGCAGGGGCTTGCTGGCCATGACGCTCTCGCTCGTTGACCGCCGAGACCACCAGCGAACAAGGAGGTGGGTGTAAAAAGAGGAAGTCAAACCCTCTAGATGGGGCGAAGTATTTTCTCTCCACGCCTTTTGCAGTTGGTGCACTGGAGGACGGCGTTTGCCACACCGTCTTATAGTTGGACTGGACTGTCCGTATAATCGGGAGAGCGACTCTGGAGGGCCCCTCCGGGCTCAAGATGTCAACCATGGGGTCCTCCTGTTCTACAGTCTCCTCCGCTTGCAGGCCCAGATTGAGGGCTACCCGGCGGAGCAGGTCTTGGTGCGCCCAATGATCAATCGGGGGAGGGCCGGACACTGTCGTGCCCGCTACTGCCTCGTCCGGCGAGGAGGAAGAGGTTGGGGCCTTTTGTCCATCCTCACCTTCCTGCAATCCTTCATCGCCTGGTTGTTCCTCCGGGGCCTGTCCCACAGTGTGGGACTGGGACGGTACCGTGCTCGGTGCCGAGTCCACTCCCTCCTGCTCCTGCGGTCTAGAGACCGTTGCCTCCTTGTGAGAGGGCGGGTTGTACCGCGGAGAGCGGGATCGGTACCCCGATGGCCCGGATCTCGAGGTCCTGGATGGGGGCCCTTGCTGGTGGTAGGCCCAGGGTGTCCAGAACGGCCATTGGCTTGGTTGGCCCCATTGGGGATGGCCAGAGGTTTCGTAGTCCCTACTAGCCTGTGCCCTATGGGCATACCCGCCGTACTGGCCCGAGTCAGTCTCCGACACCATGGACGGTGATCTGGAAGGCCACGGCGGAGCCGTAGAACGGTGCCGGTCCAGATTTGGGGAGTAGCGCCGCCGCAACCAGGACCTGGAGTAGCGTCTCGCCGACCTGGATTGGTACCGGTGACCACGGGACCGGGAACGACTACGGGTGGTCGGTCTCGGGGAAGATACCGCCGACGCATCCCAGTGCCGACTCGAGTATGGCTGCTGAGTCGGTGCCGACCGCTTACTGAGGCCCGACTGCTGCGGCGCTTTCTGCGCGGAGGGCAACCGGGAGTCCACCGAGGCGGAGCTCGACTGGGACCGGTGCCTTGAACGGTGCCGAGATGGCGACCGGGATGGGCGCACCATCGCCGGCTTGCCTCTGTGTGGCAGTCTCGGCGGAGCATCCTCAGTTTGTGGAGGGCCCTCAACGGACAATGCAATGAGGTCCTTTGCTGCCTCAAATGTGTCCGGAGTGGAGGGCTGTTCCAAGAGCTCCTCCAGCCCCTCTTCCTCACTCGATGCGCCTATCCCGGGGCTCGACGGGCCTTTCGGTGCCGGAGCCACTACCGGGGCCTGTGCCGGGGCCGTGCCGGCCTTGGGCGCACTCGAGGTCTTCGCCGGCGCTACCCTCTTATGTGGGGAGCGTCCTCGGGTCTTGGGTTGGCCCTTCGATTTTGCCGGCGAAGACGACCGGTGCCGTACATGCCCCCGTTGGGTCGGTGCCGTGGGCTTCGAGTGACCCGCCGGCGCCGGTTCCCGCACCGATGCCGGGGCGCTCCGCACTGAGGCAGACGGTGCCGCCGAAGTGGAGGGCTGTAACGCCGTCTCCATGAGCAGCTGCTTGAGGCGAAAGTCTCTTTCTTTCTTAGTTCTGGGCTTAAAGGCCTTGCAGATCTTGCAGCGCTCTTTCTGGTGAGCTTCTCCCAGGCAGCGGAGACACGAGTCGTGGGGGTCGCTCAATGGCATAGGCTTACGGCACGTGGCACAAGCCTTGAAGCTTTGGGCGTGCGGCATGCCCCGCTACCCAGGGCCGGTGCCGGGGTTGACCAAGCAACCACGGCAGGAACTTTAAGTACCTAATGAGCTGTTAACTACTAAGCTTAACACTAACTACTAAATAACTGATAACTGCTGTAGATACCACTAATGACTATGCTAAGGGACACTCTCAGACGAGAGACAGAGTTGTTCCAACGCCGCCACGGACGGTAAGAAGGAACTGGAGGGGTTGGGTCGGCAGGGATATATATACCCTAGAGCGGGGCGCCGCTCTGGCGGGAGGGAGCCGCTAAGGGAAAAAGTTTCCGATGTCCGTGCACGCAACGCGCGTACACCTAATGTGTAATGGACGTGAACAATCACTCGAAGAAGAACCTGAGTTAGCTAACCCAACTTAAAACATACTCTCCCCCCCCCTCAGTGTAGACTCTGGCTCTGAGCTAATAATTACAGTGAATGACTGAACCAAATCTAAGTGCAGAAAAATGATCCCTTCCAAGAGCTAAAAGGATCTATTTCAGTCAGAACCAATCATCATATCAGTTAATTTTGAATTTTCTATTTATGTCATAGAAGATAGGTGTTGAAAAGAAAGTCTCTTCCACATATGTATTAATCCAAAGTGAATATTTATCTGTATCCCCAATCATCTGAATAATTCAACAGGTGAAAAAAAAAAAATCAGTCTGAATACAGATGCTAAATCTTCTTTATAGTACTGCACCTTTTGCATCCTCCTGTCTCATAAACCAGAGCAGCTGTGAAATGGGAAAGAAACTTAAGGATGGGATTTTCAAAAGCACAAAGTGTTGGCAAAACTCAGATCCTATTGAAGTCTTACACTTACACACACTTTTAAATTTTTACAAATTCTATGTTTGTACAGAACCTGGCACAACTGGGCCATGATTCTAGCTGAGACCTTAATATAAATAATCACAATGAAATGGGCATTTATTTCACACTGCGTATTAGTGCTCACTAATGGATTCTTCAGATGCAATGAAGGAACAACTCTTTGCTGCATAAAATGTGCTAAGCATTTCACAGAACAGAAAGTTAGCCAGATTCCCAGCCCTGAACAGTTTACAATACTAACAGACAAAACAAATGAGATGTGGGAAGGAATGCAAATGTGCTACAAGTAATTAAGATTATGTTATGGTCTAATCAATTGGTAGGTATTCATTTGCTATTCCTCTTTCCCCTTCCTCCTGTTTTCATTTGTGCTGGTGCCCTAATCTATAAACATCAAATATAATCTGATGTATCCATCTGGATAAACCCTCCTGTTTTATACTTGTTGGCCCCCAAAAACCTTGCTCTGAGGTGTATGGATTTTAGTTATTGTTAAAAATTATTTTAATCCTCTGTCAATTTGATGCTGTGTTCTTCTCCCAGTATTTGCCCATTTATTCACTTCCATGTTCTAATTCTCATGCCACTCTATTCAACCAAGCTGTGCATTAAACAGCACTGAGCACAGTACGTCATATCTGACTTGCTTCGCTAATGTTAACAATGTCATGCTTTTAATAAATTGTTGGGATCGAACTGAAAAAATACTTAACACTAACTTTCTTGGAGTAATAGTGGGACAAGTCCTACACATGAAGGATGCTTGAAACTAAATAATTAAGTGTTGCCTATGGAATATTTGCAAGGAACATTTTCACCAATTTCCAATTTGATTCATTATTGTGTATACACTTAGTACTCTCAAATCAAGCTAATTTTTAAGTCATTAGCTTCCTATGGTGGGTGGGAAGACTATTATCACCACTAAACCCTCTAGAAATGTTTAGAATCAGAGGGGTAGCTGTGTTAGTCTGGATCTGTAAAAAGCGACAAAGAGTCCTGTGGCACCTTATAGACTAACAGACGTATTGGAGCATACATAAGCTTTCGTGGGTGAATACCCACTTCGTCAGATGCATGTAGTGGAAGTTTCCAGAGGCAGGTATAAATATGCAGGCAAGAATCAGTCTAGAGATAACAAGGTTAGTTCAATCAGGGAGGATGAGGCCCTCTTCTAGCAATTGAGGTGTGAACACCAAGGGAGGAGAAACTGCTTTTGTAGTTGAACCACCCTTTTTCACATTTAAATTAAATCAAATACATAAATAAATATTAATTAAACAAAAATAAACTAAGGACCTAAGCAGAAGATAATAAAATTTAAGTAGGGCAGAAAATTTAAGTAGGGCACAAAAAACAAAAAGAAAAGATGTTACATAAATTAGTTAATTGCATTAAATATATATGGGCAATAAAGTTGAGGCTCTAAGAGTTACAGATAATTACAAATTTCTTAAACTACTTGTGAAACACTATGCAGTACACATTGATTTCAGTTTCTATGACATGACACTGAATTATTCATTAGTGCATCCAGTTTCATTGCTAGGATACTACAAATACATATAACAATTAGACTTTGGCAACTTAATTCTAAACAATTTATTGAAAGGATTGTAGAACAGGAAATATTTCTCATGCTTGAAAACAAATCCCGCCCAGAAAAAACAACAACATATAGTATATAATAGTACATACCTGTCGAAAAAATCCCTTCTCTGTATTTGCCTGCCCAATTGTTATTTTTCGCAGGAATCGGTCATTTGTATCCAATACTGGAAAGAAGGTGGGGGGAAACAGAGGAAAGAAGAAAAATGAAACATTTACATTGACAGAGAATCAGCCATCTTGTTACTCTCCCCAAATGCCTGATATAAGAATACATTATTTTTGTAGTATATGCCTTTGTACCCAGTTGAGCATACTTCTACATCTAGATTCACTTTGCAATAGTGCACATAGCTAGGAAAGAGGAGCCTGAGATATACTAGCTTTTACACTCTTAAATGCCAGTCTGAAATGTCTCAACTGTAACTTCTTTGGCAGAGTAATCTTCTGTTGGGAGCTAATAAGATCTTACTGGAATCCCTCTGTTTAGCTACTACAGCAAAATCTTAATCTCCATCCACAGGTGTAACAAAAGCCTGTTTTAGTGGATTGGCACCATTCCAGATGCACCGACTGCACACCTCTTCATGACAAGGTTTTAAGAATAGATTTTTAGACTACAAGATGGCCACATAAGTATTCCCATGTTATAAATGTACCTTTAACTTGAGCCCTTCCCCTTCAAAAACATCATTACATTAGCAAATTAGGCCCCAAGAAATTCCACACCATGTCATTTTTCTGCATCTCAATATGTACTTTTCTGCATTTCCTATTTTACTTCCATGTCTATCTGACACCATTTGGCAGAAAGCCTTTTCCAATTGCCAAGCCCAAACAACATTTATCTAACGTACTTAACCTTTATTTGAATACCCCCGAGCTCTTAACTGAGAAGTGTCTTCACAATACTCAAAGTGCAGCCAAATCCATTTCATGGATCCCCTCTCCCATCTTTATTTAAATTTATGCTGAAGCAAACTTAACTTCAAGCATGCGTTTTTGAGCACCAAAAGGAAGGGCCCACTAATCTGAAAGAGCTCCTCCTGTGAAGAGACCAGCAAGTTAGTGTGGAGGTAGGCGTTCATACTGGTGGAGTAATGCCTTTGGTATTTAGCCAGGTATAGGTCCCTGCAGAGTTCCACTAAAAGTGCCTTTGAATTTACTGTTACCATTTGGGTACCCCTGGGAATTAAACTGGGACCTCTACTCAGCATCCTTTTTTTGAGGCATACCACTTTTTAAAAAATGTATAATATCCTCTGTGCTAGTCTACACTGATTCCCACTTAGCTGCTTCTTTTAAGCACAAGGAATACAACAGATAGGGTTGATTTTTATTCAGTTTGGTTTCTGCCTATCAGAATCCTTACATTCTGAGAACAAAATAATTAGATTACATACAACTAAGGCAGCATTATCGGAAATGGCAAAGGGCATAAATACAGATGGCTCTTGAGTACGTCATTGTATTTATACTATCCTTTCTGGCTGTCTTGTTAACAAGAAAGTGACATCAAATTGATCTTTCTTGTTTCTGATTTGAAGTCAAAATGAAGAACCACCCAACTATTTTTCTAATTCCTTACCAACTAAAAAGCCAACCATGCACAAAACAGATATTACAACTATATGAACCTTGTATCCTTTTTAGCTATTAAGAGATTCAGACTCCGCATCAGTTACATATTCTATAACAAAGCACACTCATGGTGGCTAATTACCATCTTCATTGCATCAGGTCTCATGGACTGAATATTTACAAGAACTTTGATATACAATTTAATATCACTCAAAATCTAAGTTTTATTTTTAGCCTTTGGTAGAAATTCCCAGAAGTATATTTGTTGGGGAAAATATTCTTCGTGTGCTATTTGTTATTTATATTCAACTGCAGCCTGTGAGCGCTGCTCATAAGCGAAGACCCCACTGTGCTAAGTGCCGTACAAACAGAATAAAAAGGCTGTGCTTGCCCCAAAGAGCTGACATACGACATATAAGACAAGAGACAGAGACACGGGGGAGCACATGGAAACAATGAGATAATACTAGTCAGCAAGACAGGCAGTGGTCTCAGCTCACCAGCAGCCTAATCACTGTCATGTTTTTTATAGGCCTCCTGGCAAAAAAGTTTTAAGGACAGTTCTGCAGATGTTTATGGGGAGCTTCTCCCAAGCGTGAAGGGCAACATGGGAGAAAGCATGAAAGTGCTTGATTGAAAATTCAACAAGTGGGTGAAGGAGGCTGACATCATGGCCTGATAGGAGGTGAAAGATGACCTTTTGGGATTGGCTTGATCACTTTCCAGGAATCAATCCTGCCACACCATGCATGCTCTGTTCAATTTTACTCTTTACCTCAGGCTTTACACTCCTGATTTCTCTTGTCCATTATCTTTTTTTTTTAGTAAATGGTTCCCTGGATTTTCTCCCTCTTATCTTAGCTAGCTCAGACATTGTCTTTTACCTTAATGACCCATTTACTATCTTAGCAAACAAAACATTCCATTTTCAATCTGCTGATCTAGTTACCACCTTAATCTGATCTTCCAAGAAATGAAGCCTTCCCTATTTTAAATTACTTACATCAAACCGGGTGGGGATAGATCATGAAGGGTCTTGAAAGTGAAGTGGCTTATGTTTGATACAGAAAAGAGGGAGCCAGCGAAAAGGATGCAAAGAGAGGATTGCAATGGTCAAAGCGATGATAACTCATTTTCATGAGCTTAAAGCAAAGCCTTTGCTCTTAGTATCTCGAGAATCAGCACATGGCCCAAATGCTAGAATGCAATGACTTCTCGAGGTCCCTTCCACGCCTACATTTCCATGATTCTACAATGCCTCATTAATATTAAAAGCAATTTTTGCATCGATTAAGACAATTCCAACGAAACTAAAGCCATTAGTGGATAAAGCTTGTATTTTAAAAGGACATTGGATAAAGAGAAAGTCTAGCATTTTCTTTAGAAAAATGGTAACCCACCTAAACCAAACCAAGATTTCTGGTTTGATTATAGTAGCATTACATTTAGGGTTCATCTGCATTTCTACTGGGGATCCATGTCATTTAAGCCACAATTCTACATGGGTGAGTGGGCCCACCCACTCACAGCTCTCAGCATGAATGGAGCCTTAATGTTCAAATACAGCACTTACTGTCTCAACCAGGCACATCTTTTATCAAATTTGTTAAAAAAAGGTTAATCCTGCTGGTTTGGTGCTAAATAAAAGTAAAAACCTAAATGGGAACCCAGCAGGTCTCTGGTGACCCTAAAGAGCCAAAAGCTGCTGAAAAGCACAAGCATTACCAACATGGTTCAGAGTGACAGCGAGGGGGATCTCACTGAGGGGTGACCAGCACCTTTTAAATATTTTTTTAAATGGGTGAGGACAAGGAGAGAAGGGGATATAGAGACAGATTGATTACTACCAGCACCAGAGAGCAAGGAGGAGGAGAGGAAGCATTGGCTGGTGGCAGTGGGAACTTCCTCTGAAAAGAAAGACAGCATATTAAAAAAAAAAAAAAAAATCAAATGTAAAGCTACTGTCATGACTAAAAGAATTAGGATCGTTAGAGTTGAGGTTGCCAAACCACCCTCAACTCCTTGGATGTATATGGGATTTATCCTGCAAGGTGTCAAAAGTCCCCAACTTCTACTGATCACCTTTTAGCATTAAGTCCAACAAAATAATCCATTTATAAAACCTGATAGCTCACTACAATACAGGAACAATTTACAGCTCTATCTCTCCATAGTAAATCCATCTTTGTTCTACATGTGATATTTGATATAAAACATACACTATAGATATTTAGATGCCATGGCGAATGGCATGGTATAAAAATCTAAACAGAACATAATAAGTGGAGGTAACATCCATGTGGTAAATTGTAGGGTCATGTGATAAGTTACAGGGTCATATGCTAAACATATTTCTTTTGAGCTTTTGACCAGTTCATCTGCTCACTAATTCAGCTCCTCCAGGGTTTATTTCAATATTTCAATCCCACGAGTTGCCATTTCAAACAGTTGCCATTTCTAAAAAATCAACCTGCCAAACAAATGTTTCTTCCTTCTTACCCAAAACAACCAGGTTTAATCCTGAGTCAGTGACAGATTTAAGCTCTATTATCTCCTAATCCACCAAGGGTAAAACTGGGAGCTTTATACCACTTTACTACTGAAAAAAGTAGATTTCCTGCTTTCCAATAATGTGCAGCACCTGCTTAATCTAGCACAGCAATGTACACCTCTACCCTGATACAACACGATCCGATATAACACCAATTCGGATATAACGCGGTAAAGCAGTGCTCCGGAGGGGGTGGGATTTTTTGGCTCCTGAGGACAGCGTTATATCGGGGTAGAGGTGTAACTGACTTTAAATCTAAATTTTCTATTTATGTCATAGAAGATAGGTGTTGAAAAGAAATTGTTTTAGGTCATTTTTAGATAGTTCCCGGTCTCCCGCTTCAGCTCCATCCAGATGAATCTTTGGTAAACTAGGCACTTGGCTTACAGGCAAAGGGATTAAGTACCTTGCTGAAGTGAGGCCTTATTGACCGTTAATACTTACCTCTTTGCCATGTTATGGTAGATGGGTCAATATCAAGGCGTACAAATTTATTAATCTCATCTGCTGTTAAAGTGTCTGGATCGGTCTTGTTTATTCCCAATCTCTAGACAAAAATGAGAAGAAAAGCAATAAAGAAGACTTCCTGCTTAGAAAGCTATACAAACACATGTACCCACCCATTTTGGTTTTTTCCCCTCTTATATTTTTACAAACTTTTGCTTTTTTTAAAAAAAGCAGCAGGCTGAAACACTTCAATAAATCACAACATTCAGGCTCAGGCTCAAATGATAAACTACACAGAAAAGCTCCTATAACAACAATGGAGAAAAATGTGGAGAGGAAAAAGGAGAAATACTCAAAGGCAGTTACCCAAAAGGTCTCTATGTAACACAGCACCACCCTCTTAAGATAAACCAAAGAGAAGAGGCAACAAACGAGACAGTATGAAAAAGATAATTAACAAATAATTTATGCCTGATAACTCTTTATCTTGGCCGAGGACACGTCCTTGCAAATATCCATGTGTGGCTTTACATGACTACTCTGTGCAGTGAGTTATAAACTTCTGTTTGCCTAATTGATGTGCTATTTCAACAGCTTCTACACAACATTAAAAACCCCGCAAACCCTATCATTTAGAAAGAGCAGCACAATATATTATGACTGTTCCGCAGCATTTGCTTCTAATTCAGCAATGTCAGATATATATATATTTTTAATGAATCTGCACAGAGATGAACCAAGAGAAAATTGTACAATAGAATCCCGATTTTATACAAAATGACTGTGTCCCCTCTGGCCCTAGAAAGCATTCTTCAGTGAATTACCAAGTACACTCGGTTTTTAATGTTAACATTTATAAATTTTAGTTTTAATGTTTGTTTCAGTCACACAAATACACTCACACATTAGAATGTCAGTTTCACTAAACATTTAAAATTAACATGCAGTACTGTACCAAACAAAAACGCCTTCGCTCATATGTCCCCAGTTTTACCAACCCCTATTTAATAAAGGTTGTGGATGTCCTTTTGAGACTGTCATTAAAAATAGAGCCCCACTGTATTTCTTTTTAAATAGCATTCTCTCCCGGCATTTGTGTAGTATTCTTCCAAACAGTAGGTGTAGAACTGGGGGACTATGTGAAAAAAGTGTTCACAAACATTTGAATAAAACCACAAATTTGTTCTGACAATATTCACCACCCCTTTATTCACTTTCTGCAAACATATTACCCAAAAATATTTGCAGAGAGCGAAAGTGTCATGAATACTCACATGGATGTTTTTGCACTGTCAGTAACTATTCAAACCCTCCTCCTCTTTATAAAATCTTCGTTCATTGAATCAGGAAGCATAAACAGTATTATATATTACTAAAGTGACCAATCACAAATACTGAATACTCAGAGCAATACTGTTCAGCACTGGAAGGGAGAGGGAGGAGTTGATCAGTTGGGCTGTCGGCAGGTGGGAGGCACTGGGGGAAGCTTGGTTGCTGGTGGGTGCTAAGCACCTGCTAAGTGATCATGTAGTTAAAGATTGTATCATAATGCATATGCAAAAGAGGTCCTAATAAAGGTTGCACAGGCACCCTCACTTCTGGCATTTCCTAACTTGTGAGTGCTTGACTTTGAGGCCTCGATAATATTCTTTTAACATAATTATTTTTAAAGTTACAGAAAACTAACACCAAAATAATTGAGTTGCAATAGAAATTCTGCTGCACTTATTCAGAAGCTTTTAAGTTAATAAGCAGAAATCATTTGAAGCTCTAGTAGCACAGAGAAACCCGCCCCCCACTGCAGAGCTATTTGATATTTCATGAATAACTGCAGTATCAGCATCTCTTTTTTCTCCAGGCATCCTAATGTAAACAAAGACAAACCAAAAATATTCTCTAATAGATTCTCTCAGACAAACTTCTGTGAGAGCCACTTTGCAACAGAGGGACCTACAGACACCACACATATCCTGTTTTACTTTCAACAAGACAACTGAGTAGCACAAAAACTAAAAATACATAATTAAAAGAACCATTTTTTAACAATTTGATATTACCTAAAAAAAAAGTGTAACATGGCTCCATAAGCACTTTGCAAACATTCATTGCCACCCAGTGGCTGTCAAATAGTCCTAATTAGGACTATGAATTGCTTCCTCAAAGGACTATAACAGTAATATGGAACTTTCATACCAAAGCTGGACATAGCAAAATTGCACGTCCTAGGTGTTTGTAGCCAAAATTTCCCCTCTTCCAACATTGGTAGATTGTGCTATAAGCCAGTTGCTGTCTATCAATTCCCACCTCACACGGTATATATAATAGACAGGGAAGCTCAGGGAACATTTGGGATGAAAGTTTATATGCAAACATAAAATATGTGGAGAAATGCATTTTTACCGCTCCATGCAGAGAAATGTGAGGACAGCCAGCAGTTCTCAACAAGTCTCCAGTAAGTCCCTCTTAAAAATGAGAAAATAAAATAAAAATTGAAAAACACTAGAGTAATTCAGCTTTCCCATGTAACTGCGCCATAATGGAAAGTATCAAAAAAACTCATCTTGACATTTATTCACGGAAGAGAGTCAGCTTATAAAACATTATGCTCTCACTTTGTGGGGAAAGAGATACTAGTTTATAAAAAAAAAATATTGGAACTTGACTCTGTAACAGCAAAACAGGAAGCTGCCAGAAAGCCTGCTAAATCCTTAAGGAAAGCCAAATCCTTGAGGAAAGAGTGTACCACATTAAGGCACTTTCAGCTACAAATCTCCCTGTAACTTGTTAAAAATAATTTTAAATAGCACATTTTATAAGATATATTATACTTGGGGGAAAAAACAGGGAAAATACATTAGCAACTTACTTTCAAGCGGGCAAGCTGAATAGAAGAAAATTCTCTCACACCATTAACTACTGGAACCAGCCTATTATACAAAGCCTAAAAAAACCCACACACAAGAGAAAATGTTACAACTAAAATACACAAATACAATAAAAGTCTAACTTGATTCAAATCATTTAGATTATAATCTCATAAACTTTTTTGAACCAATGTAAATTGTTAGTGTATACTTACATTTAACCAATTAAAAAGAAATCCTGACTAGCAAGCAAATTTTCAAAAGAAAATAAGTGACTAAAGTGCCTAAGCTACATTTTCAAAGGTGATTTAGGCCCTTCAGCACCCAAGTCACATTAACTTTCAATGAGACTTAGGTTCCTAAATGCCTACATTACTTTTGGAAATGGGATTTAGGTGCTTTTGAAAATTTTAATCAAGGTCTGAAATAATCCATTTTGTAATCAGTACCTGTAAAGAGATTTAAGTGCACTTTTCTGGATTCAGAAGTCTGTCATGTCAATGAAGCAATAACTATCAGCAAATTAAGGGGATAAGGCTGTGCTCCCCGGTTACAACAGAAGATCCACAAACAAAGAAGAATCTCTTTCCCATACCCTGTTGCTCTGAAAACCCATGTTAACAATTAAGCGGAGTTCACAATAAGTTCAGTAGGGGCTAGAGAAAAGGTATATTGTAGCTTATTTCCCAGTAAAAGCCCTCCAGTGCACACCTTAGGATCAATACCTAACAGTGTCACTTATCTATCATTTCTTGTCTCAAAAACATGATACGACTATACAGTAAATAAACATATTGTCCAAAAAGAAAGAGTTCGGCAGAGAGCCATGGCTCTCGAGGCACCCTGAACAGAATGCTGGAGACAAAACAAGAACTATAAAATGATATAATTATCAAAAAATATTTACATAGCTGTTTACAGGAAACTTCAAAAGAAAGCCATGGATTGAAATCGTACAGGTAAACCTCACCTTATCAGACTGAGTGCTTTCATGCAAGATCCTTGCATCAATAGCAGCAGCCAGCAAATTATTAGCAGCAGTAATAGCATGGATATCTCCAGTCAAATGAAGGTTGAACTACAGATTGAAGATGAAATACAAGAATTTATTTAAACACACTCCACTAATTTAGTACAGATTAATGAAAGCAATCACTGCTTGTTCAGTTTTGGGATTACAGAACAGATCAGACACTTAGCAGTGTTGCTAAAATATTATGATTAGACAGACTGAAAATGTAACAAGCCAAATGAATTTACTTGGTCTCAGTTCAGTGTCTAATAGACTACAGTCAACAAGACAAAAACAAAACACAGATGTCATTTGTCTTCACCCAAATGACCCAAGAATGGAATCTAATGTGCTGACCACAACTCTGATACATGCACTTTTAAATTCAAAGTCAAATGTAATGGAATATCAAAACTTGGAATCAGATCATCATCAGCTTTTGACTAGCTGAAAATTTTCAAGTTTAATTTCCTTCCACACTTCGTTGATTTCAAGAGAAACATTCACTCAAATTTTACAGGAAAGTTAAAGCATGTGGTGGGGGAAAGGGAAGATGTGCTGATTTTATTTATTTAGCATGGAGAAAGAAAGATGTTCCAAGAAAATTATAAAAATTATGATTTACTGATATGAAATGAGCTAATGGAACCTGTTCTTTGAATTGTCAGTTTTACACTTCAAAGATGTATCCAAAATCATAGAGTAAAATCTCAGGTGTTTTACAGAATGATTAACTCATCACCCATCTTCACCCTAAAGGATTCAGAATTTTTAGTATGATGTGCTGCAAATATTTTAACAAGATGCTCCTATAAAACTGTTCTCTCTTACTTAATGATAAACTCACATAAAAGGGGTTGCAGGCATTCAGTAAGAATGGAAGTGGCCAAAGAATCTGTTTCACTGCTTTTGTCATTTGAACAAAACCTGGTTCATAACCATGAAGAAGATGGAAAAATACTTGGTGAACAAGTGCACTTATTGGATATGAGGGAGAGAGCTGGACTTTGCTGGAAACATAAACTTAATATTTATATAAAAGTAGTGCCCAGAGGTCCCAATCAGAATCTGGCCTGTACTGTGCTAGAGCGGTACAAACCTACATAAAGACAAATCTTTGGTGCAGAGACCTTAACTGTTTAATAGTGACATGGAATGGATAGCAGTAGGGAGACATGTGTATGTATGTGATGATCCTCATCCACCCCCTCAATCTAGCCACTCTGCTTATAAAACATTTATATTTTGCTCCTGAAAAAATACACTAAGTGTATTCATAATACACCACACTGCCCAAGGTGCATTATTTGAGGAAGTGTAAAGACCTTAGTGAAACTGGTAGTATCTTCCCCAGTGAAAATATTTTGAAAGTACTCCACACATGGAGCAATCTGGTCTATTTCAAAGGCTAGCATATGTTCTTCAGAAGTATTTGAGGCCCAGGGATAAAGTCATCTTTGGCAGAGATTAATTTAAAGTTGCTAGCTGGATGAATTCAGCCAGAGGCAGAAAAAAAATCCTTTCGTTTTGTGAGGGGGACATTTTAATATGAGACCCACCCACACGTGCATCACTATTTTGGAATCAAATTAATTTCCCTTTTATTTTCCTGAAGTACATCAAAAGCTCCTAACTTTTGCGACATTTTCTCAAAACAATTACAGTAAGGTATCATTATTAGAGACTCGCCAACCTGGTTGAACATAATGTAATTTGGCTACTGTTAGTGGAAGGACTTTTGCTGCAAATAAATAAGAAATCTGTATTTAAAATTAAATAATTTCTTGAAACTACTGGGCCTCTCTGTTTCTGCCCTCATCTGCAAAAAAGAAATAGGTATTCAGACCTTTTGTAACAGAGATATATAGACAAGGAATACTTAACAACAGCAAGTCAGATACTATTGTTTCTCCTTGTACCTTAATCACAGCTAGCAGACCTTCTTCAGTACACCAGAAATCGGGTAGTGTTTGAATAATAGCTGGGACTTCATGCAACATCCTTTAACACCCACAGTCTATCGGCATTTTTTCTACACTTCATATTTATTCTTTAGGTAATTCAGAGTTTGTTTTTTGACTGGATCTATAACCACGGCTCTAGAATTGAAGCAGCTGCCCATTGTTACAATTGGAAAATTCTATTCACACCCTAGTAGAAGACCATGAAAGCCAGCCTTCTCCATAACTCTGATGGGGAGCCTGAACTCTCAGTGATTGGATGAGGGAGGCAATCCCTCTATCCCACTTAACCCTCTGACATAAACATATGCTTTAAGTGCTTTTCTGGATCATGTCCAGAGTTGGCTGCCTGCACACATGCCTTACCCTGAGAGCACAGGGGAGCAGCTGGTAATGGTCTTTTTTCCATCTTTTGTCTTACCTCTTCCATTGGAATGACTTGAGCATATCCACCTCCAGCAGCCCCACCTGAGCAATTAAGCACATGGTCATGTCAGAGTCACACCAATTCTGAAATAATCCTTAAACACACAAGAAATAAAGCACACAGCTTTTATACTTAAACATAATCAATATTTTAATTTCTATTACAGAAATCACTCAAACACTGGAACCAAAAATGTGTATTAATAATAAAAGCCATCAGCAGTTAGACAGTGATATCAGTGATGAATGCTATCAACATTGTAAAGCAAAATCTGGCAAAACATGAAATTTCCACATGTCTGCACAGACTTGTAAGCGAACCTGACGCAGGATATGTCAACTTTCATGACTTTGCTATTTCAAATGAAATTGGATACTTTAAAGATTCTCCCTCAAGGTTAATTAATTTAATTACTAATCCTGAAGAAGACACAGCATGCACCAAAGAAGGAATTAAATCCTGACTCTGAATGACTGTTTTCATCACTTTACTCGATGAACATCTCAGACTACCATCGACGTTTTGCAGCACTGTTGCACTTGTTTACACAATAATTTAAACAAATGTAGAAGCCCTACAAGTTAGTAAAAACTTGTTAGAACATTCAATCCTTCTCCTTGCCTCTTGTCAGAGTCTTGAATGGGAAGAAGCTATATATACAAATCGCTAGGAAGCATAATGCAGGAGACAATATTGAACTAGAATCATAGAATATCAGGGTTGGAAGGGACCTCAGGAGGTCATCTCGTCCAATCCTCTGCTCAAAGCAGGACCAATCCCCAACTAAATCATCCCAGCCAGGGCTTTCTCAAGCCTGACCTTAAAAACCTCTAAAGATGGAGATTCCACCACCTCCCTAGGTAACCCATTCCAGTGCTTCACCACCCTCCTAGTGAAAAAGTTTTTCCTAATATCCAACCTAAACCTCCCCCACTGCAACTTGAGACTATTACTCCTTTTTCTGTCATCTGGTACCACTGAGAAAAGTCTAGATTCATCTTCTTTGGAACCCCCTTTCAGGTAGTTGAAAGCAGCTATCAAATCCCCCCTCATTCTTCTCTTCTGCAGACTAAACAATCCCAGTTCCCTCAGCCTCTCCTCCTAAGTCATGTGCTCCAGCCCCCTAATCATTTTTGTTGCCCTCCGCTGGACTTTTTCTAATTTTTCCACATCCTTCTTGAAGTGTGGGGCCCAAAACTGAACACAGTACTCTAGATGAGGCCTCACCAATGTCGAATAGAGGGGAATGATCACGTCCCTCGATCTGCTGGCAATGCTCCTACTTATACAGCCCAAAATGCCGTTAGCCTTCTTGGCAACAAGGGCACACTGTTGACTCATATCCACCTTCTCGTCCACTGTAACCCCTGGGTCCTTTTCTGCAGAACTGCTTCCTGGCCATTCGGTCCCTAGTCTGTAACAGTGCATGGGATTCTTCCATCCTAAGTGCAGGACTGTGCACTTGTCATGCTAGTCAGGAAAACGGACACCGTCTGGCCAAACTACACTTCAATAAAACAACTAAGACGTTGAAAACAAACTAAACCCAAATGCAATATTTCCTTTTGATATGAAAAAGGAAGTAAGTTTTGCAAACACTAAGTACCTTTAACTCCAAAAGTAGGTCCCTGGGAAGGTTGTCTCAGACATGCAAAGGAATTCACATTAAGATGTGCAGTTAGAGCTTGAACAAGACCAATCGTGACAGTGCTCTTCCCCTCTCCAAGCGGTGTAGGTGTTATCCTAACAAAACAAAAGAAAGAGAAAAGATTTATCAGTATCTCTACTGATGTCAACTGAAGCAAGGATATCAAAACGTACATCTTTTTATTTGAATTAAGAATATTTGTACAATGAATTTCAACAAGATTGCATTATTGCCACAATACCTGTTATGCCATAGCTCAAGTTGGAATGTTGATGTACGTGTGTTTTCTATGTGAGCTATTTACTAGGACAGCAGAAAAATAGAAGGTTATTTTGGCAAAAGTTCTGAGGACTATTGAATTTTCTATAGATTTAATTTAGACACAAAAGTCTCACCAGTCTCATGAACACGTCATGCATCAAAAAACTAAGCATACAATTGAGCCTATTGTTTTGTAAATCATGGGATTTTTATTTCCTACTGCTCAATACATAAATGAAATACTATTGAATGTTTCATTAAAACAACACAGATGTTGTCCATGCCGTCTCTGGTTGATGAAGAGGTCCACCTGAACCAGATCTGAAAGCAGTGGAGGCATAATCTTGCATGCTTAATCATGAAGGTGAATGTTACCCTATGACCCAGAAGATGCAAACAGTTTCTTACTGTAGTATGGGGGCTTCTGTGAATTGTCCCAACCAGACTAGATAAAGTTATGAGTTTGTCTGTAGGAAGGAAGGATCTGGCTGCTAGCAAATCCAAATATGCCCCTATGGATCGTATTCTCTGTACAGGTGCTAACTTTGACTTCTTTACGCTTAGCTGGAGATCCAACTCCTGGAAAATGAACAGCACTGTCTGATTAGTACTGCTTTGTAAAATCGGCCCTTCAGTAGTCAGTCATCAATATACGGGAAGACTAAAATTGCTTCTTGCCAAAGGTAAACACCTGCTACCACTAAAACCTTCGAGAACACCCCTGGGGCCACTGAATATAATCCTGGCCCATGGTCAAGTGCAGGTATCTCCTGTGTGGGGGATGTACTGCTATATGGTGTCCTGTAGGTCAAGGACTGAAAGCCAGTCTTCTGCCGCTAAAGAGGGGATTATAGCCACCACAGTCACCATACAAAACTTTTTAGGCTTTACAAAATTGTTCAGTCGTCTTAGATCTTTTTGGCAAGAGAAAATACTTTGAGTAAAACCCTTTCCCCCTGTCAGGGGATGGGACAGATTCTACTGCTCTTAAACAAAGGAAGGAGTGTAGTTCTTGACTCCATATAGTCTCATGAGATGGATCTCTGAAGAAGGAGGGAATGAGGAGGTTGGGAGGGACAGAAAGTGGATGGTGTAGCCCAATGTTATAACCTCTATGACTCACTTGTCGTAATATGCTGCCAGGCCTAATGGAAATGGGAAAGGTGGTCTCCGAAAGTGGGGTGGTAGGCAAAGGTTTGCAGCTGACAAGAGGTGAGAGAGGAATTGAGCCCTCGACCTATCTGTCAAAATTGCTGTTTCGATTATGATTGAGCACTAGCTGAAGGAGAGTGGGAAGATCTTTTCCTCTGGAATCCCTGTCTTTTTCTAGTGGGTTCAGTGATTCTGTGAAAACCAGAGAACTGAGCCAGGTACAATCTCTGTGCAGTTTGAGACCTGCTAAATCTTCTTGTTTGTAGGGAGACACGAAAACAAAAATTCTGAGTCCCTGGGGGGAACGTAACATTTCTTATCTGCCCATTTATAGATTGGTGGTATGGTGACAGGAGTTTTCCACAGTCTTTGCTGGATCCAGGAGTGCATCGTCAATGGGTAGCCAGACCTAGATAGGTATCGCCAAATGCAAAATATCCTGGAGCTTGTGATGCGAGTCTCCTTCTCGAGAGGTATCTGGAGGATCCACCACCTTCTTTGCAAGGTCCTGGAATTGACAAAAACTATCAGCCATTGATGGTGGTGGAGGCATGACTACCTCATTCAGAGATAAAGACAAAAAGAGAGGTGAGGGGGGTTGCCCCTTTGTCTGTCCTCCTTTTCCTCAAAGGTCTCCTCATGTTGGGGAGTTGGTGGAAGAGATGTTGTGATCCTAGTTTCCTGGTGCAGTGGGGCAGGAAGTCTGGCAATTTGCTGCTGAGACACCACCCGAGGACCCCAGTGTGGCCATTGGGGAGGCTCACATGGGAGTGGGAATGGTACCCAGGACTGATTCCATCATCCCTGACATAGACAAGGATCTTTATCAACATAAGGGTTCCCATAATGATGTGGAGGGGTACCCTGCACTAATGAGGAGGAGACTGAATGTCACCTTCATTCTCCTCAATATCCTCCAATGGGAGGGCTGGTGGGGGGGGAGGGGAGGGAGGAGGGTAGAAATGGATGGAAAATCCTGTGGTACATGGAAGCACTGGTAATCTGGAGATCGGGGTCTTGGTAGCGAGAGTCATTCGGTACCCACAAGCAGAGGGGTCTTACACCAACAAGTCCCTGGAGTAATGGAATTCTTGCAGTACCGAGTGGGTCACTATCAACGCAGCAGTTGACTTAGGCAGTACCATTGGTTTGGAGCATGCAGGTATTGGGCCCAAAGGGGTGAACTTTTGTCAGTACAGACAGAGCCAAGTGGGAGGATGCCACATGTAAGTTTGAAATAGACAATGCCAATGGTACCAGGGCCCTGCTGGTGCCATATTTCTCTGAGGTGCTCTGGGATCTCCCTTCTCCTCCAGTACTGTCTTTCACCTGCACGATACTGAGTTGAGAGATCAAGGCCTCCAACACCATAGACCTAGCAGGAGATCAGGATTTCTTGGGAGCTGGTTCCTTGTGGTGGGAGACTGAGCTCCTCTTCTTCTTCAGAGACTTTCCTGAGCCCTCCAAGATCTTCCCCTTCTTCTGCGAGATCTTAGCTGAAGTCGAAGGCGCACTGGATCTGTCCAGACACAGATGTACAGGTGGGGAATGTCCTGGTCTGATTCGGAAGGAAGCACCCCAGCAGCAGCTTTAGTTTGGTCTCCCGATTCTTCCAAGCTCTGGATTTCAGAACCAGGCATAAGTTACACTTTTAGGGCATAGGGGACTCTCCCAAGCAACAGGTACATTTAAAATGGCTGTCACGGATTGGTATAGCCTCCTGACAAGAGAGGCTGCGTTTGCAACCTGATGAGTCAGGCATGCCCAGCCAGGCCAAATAAGCTCTCCAGAATAAAATGGTGGAAGAAAAACGGGGAGAGGAAAAACTGAAACCTCTCACAACACTAACTAGCACACTGAACTAACTAAACAACTACAGAACATGCTGAGGCACTCACAAGGCAAATACACTAGAGCTCCATCTCAGGCCCAGGCAGTAGAGAATGAACTGAGGGTGGTTCGTCTGAGCAGCCCTTTGTATCCTTGGAGCGTGGCATGAGGTTGTACAGAATGCATGTGCGGGCCAAATGGACACTGCTAATGGAAAATCTCTGATCAAGGGCTCAAGAGGCACATGCACACCTGAAGTGGAACACTCACAAGGACACTACTGGAAGAAGAATACTCCCTTAGCTAAAATTTAGTATGAACAAAATATGGCTCAGAAAAATTTTCAAACACACTCAAAATGATTCACTTGAGGTGTTTCTTTCATCAGTGAGAGAAAAATGAATAAAACCCAAGAATACATTTTCATTCACATCACTCCCGCTGAACTCTCAAGGAAAAGCTTTGCAAAAAAAAAGGAACACTTCACTGTTTAAATCTGTGGTATCTTTACTGAAACGAGTAGTTTACGTAAGGCATGTGATATTAAGGATTTCATTTTCATTCCCATGGAAATACAAGCATGCATGCATATGCTAGCCAAAAGGGGCAACTCCTATATTATGACTTCTTCAAGACTCAAGCTAAATATACAATTCTAATTAGAAACATCTCATTTTCCTACTCTAGCAACTTTGCAAGGTATTGTTGTCCAGTATAAGCTCAATTCATAACCATGAGGCACAAAACAAATTGAAATCCTCTTTTTGCAGACAGTTGTGAAATTGTCTGGCTTAGAGAGAGAAATTCTTAAGCTATTTCTTGACCGTAATAAAGATGATGACTCTTAACCCAATAGTTTATAGTTTAATAAAGAAACACAAAAAACACTCAGTTTGTCACATATTTACTTTTTAATTTCTAAATGGCAATAAAAATATCAGGCTATAAACACCAACAAAAACTGCATGTATGCCCACGGGGAGTTCTGCATAAGTAAAGATTGCAGGTTAGGGCCCTGGGAATGTAAATATTAGCAGAAACACACATCCAAGGACAGAAAAAATATTTATTATTGAGAAAAGTAGAAAAATCAACGTATCTGCTGCTTTTTAGATTGTTACTTTAAAAAACCACTATCTTATTCTATTTTAATATGAAATATGTGAGCACTTTCCAAGGATGAAATCCTGCCTCACTGAAGCCAAAGGGAGTTTTGCCATTGATTTCAACGGGGCCAAGATATCAGCCCACACCTTTACATTTACTTGAGTTTAAATATTTTCTTGGGATGTGTGAACATGACCCTAAAATCAATTCAGGATATACTAAAATGATATCATAATAGTGATCGATAAGAAATTGATAGTTTAAGAAAAATTCCTAGAATTCTTACTGAAGAAAAAAGGGTAAAGACAAAATATCCTATAGGTGTCATGTATTTAACTCAGGTTACTGAACATCTCTGACAGGCAAACAAAATTTCAAGTCTGTTTTAAACTCCTCCTAAAAGGGAAGATAAAGTATAGAACTATATGACTATCAAGCCAAATCCAAATGTCTGAACTGAAAAACATTGTGCAGGTGGGAGTGGGAGAAAGTTTCATTAATTTAGACAGTATGCATCTCTAATTTCATAATCTCCAAATTTCCCCTGCAAGTGCTGACACTGCATACATTAAAAAACCCTGCAAGATGTGAATGGCTTTTGGTGTTTAATAAGGATTACACACTTCTGCAAAGATTTAACAAGATGACATCATCAAACTGATTGTTACAAAAACTAAGAAAACTATTAAGAAAAAAAACCCTTGAACTGTTTAATGAGGATTATAGTAAAGAATCTTCAACAAAAGCATCTCAGCTGTACAAAGGTTATGTTACTAAAGCAACAAGATATGGATGTAAACGTATGCATCTAGGAACAAAGAACGAAGGCAGCTGTCAGGGGCTGCCCATGAAGAACACAGAGGCAGGCCGAGTGGAGAGGTCTGAAACAGTTGGGTCTAAGGTAAGGGGATGGTAAACCTTAGGGAGAGAGACGTGCATATAGACTGTTTCATTGTTTTAAAATCCTTTTCTCTTACGCTTTGCTATGTTTCTGCTGTTAAGATTAAACAATAATTTAAGAAAGCTTTCTGGTCACTGTATTAACCACTGGTCATCAGGTCCGAAACGGAAGATTTATAGGTGCCAGGCCCATTTGTCTTGCAGAGAAATCTCAGTTGACACTCAGGGTACTGTAATCCAGGGCCAAGCCTAAGTGTGGGAGAATTGCACGGTTACACCCCAGCACAGATGAAGGCAAGAGGCCTAACACTTGAGGGGTGCACTCAGAGATGAGAGGGGAGTCAATGGTATAGCCCTGTTACCATAACACCTCTGCATTATGCACCTAGACTATTTGGTTAGTTTTATATTTAAAATAATCTAACTTGGCTGCCAATAGCTCTGTTGCACATTTTTAGAAAGATCACATTTGGAATGTGAGCCTGTGCTTTGATCGTAAGCAATACTGGAAGGAATTAATTTTAAACACTCATTTTTATTCAGATACAGTGGACTCATGTTCATGTTTACATTCTTCTTTGAATTTTCCTTTAATAGATTTTGAATACAAACATAAAAAGCCCATAATCATTATTCTCCTTATAATACTTATTTCCCCTTGTACCATCGGGTCACCAATTTCCTGGCAGGATATGAAATTTTCCATAACTTTGGAAAGTTTGTTTTTTCAAAATATGATCATAAAGAAGAAGTTTGCACGTATTTATCTTTTGTCTTTATGCACTACATTCAACTTATAGTGGAAATATTTCTGTGGGAAAGCCGCATGAAGTCTGACTGAAAGAAAAAATAAACATACAAACAGTGAGATGATACACTGCACCAGCTGTAACCTCCACACAGTTAAGGGTATTGTAAGAACTCAGCAAGAAACGTACTATACACATTTTCAGATGATACTACAATGGGGGCTTTTTGCTTAGCTTTCTTGATATTAACTCCTCAGTACCAGTGGTTCTGGTGATACTGATGTACAGTTGCTGTTGTTGTACCGTGCTCTTGTTCACACAACTCTGAGCTACATGGTCTTGAAATGTTTCCATTCTGAATGGATGGGATGTGGGACTCTGTTAAATGAAAGTGCGAGTAAGAAAGATTTGCCAGCTTGTGGCAACTGATTAAATCCTGCAACAGCTATCCAAACTGGGTCTGGCACTTAATATTTCTACACATCTGACATTTGGAGAGCTTTTCTGAAATTAGGGAGAATGTTCAGTATCTCCAGCACCCAACACCTCCAGAAGACACACCAATGGACTAAACTGTTCCTTTTCTGAGTAGGTCTCTGAAACGTGTGGATTTACATCAGTATCTTTATCATTTCCACAGGAAGTGAAACAATTATGTTCTGGATTAGGGTGACCAGACGTCCCGATTTTATCGGGACTGTCCCAATATTTACTTGTTTGTCCCGCGTCCCAACCGATGTTCGGTTGGGACGCGAATTGTCCCGGATATTTTGCGCTCTGGCGCACAAGCAGAGGGGGGCTCGCGCCCCCCACCCGCCCCAACTCCACCCCCTCTGTCCCCCATTGGATCCCTCCCCAAATTTCCATCCTTGCCCCGCCCCCAGCCCCGCCCCCTCACTGCCCCATCGGATCCTTCCCCAAATCCCCGCCGTGGCCCCGCCTCTTCCCCAAGCAGGCCGCATTCCTCCTCCTCACCCCTCCCTCCCAGGCTTGCACTAATCAGCTGTCTGGTGGCGCAAGCGCTGGACGGAGCGGGGGAGAAGCAGGATGCGGCACCCAGCTCAGGGGAGGGGGAGACGGAGCACAGATGAGCTGGTGTGTGTGGGGGGGGCGGGGAGTGGAGTTGCCAGTGGGTGCTCAGCCCCCCCAATTTTTCCTATGCTCCCACGGCTCTTGGGGTTTTGTTTCCCCCTCCGCCGCCAGCTCTTGGTGGGTTTTTTTTTTTCTCTCTGCCGCCCACCCCCCATCCCCTGTGTCCTGATATTTCACATCTCTCATCTGGTCACCCTATTCTGGACACATGGCATTTTGCATACAAAGAAGTTCAGAATCATAACCAAGAAATGTATAAGGTACTGTAGATTGAGGAACAGATTATACAGAAAATCAATTTGGCTTATGAAATGCTGAACATTATGCACAATTAACAACTCCCCATAAACTGGAGTAACCCATAAATGCAGAAATAGAAAAATCGCAACAGTTCCCTGTAAAGCCACGTGTCTTACTAATCCATTTTAGCACACTTAGCCAAAACTACAGCCTTTTAAAGCTGTTTGTTTAGATTTGTTTGGCAAATCTTTCTTACTTTGGTTTCGAAGTAAACTTAACAAAAATCCAATATAAAATTTTTGCTGTTAATCTTGTCCTGGCAGGGGAAAGGACCAGATGGCCGACAAGATCATTTCCAACTCCAGCTTCTCCAATTCTGTGCTGTTCTTTCACCATCCTGAAAGGCCTTTTCCCCCAACAGGCATTGTTGCCCACTTTCCTCACATTATCATCAGCCACAGCCAACTGAGCAAATAACTGTGGGGAACCCGAACTCTATTCCCACTCTCATTATTGATAAGACCACACACAAGGAAGCAGTACATTTTAAATATGAAAAAAAAAAAATCACATCTAAGAACCTTACTGACACTGAACATAAAAAATTAGTCAATATTTTACAGCAGCAGTTCTCAAACTGTGGGTTGGGACCCCGTTTTAATGGGGTCACCAGAGCTGTGGAGAAAGAAGTGGTTCGGGACTATTTAGAAAAACTGGACAAGCACAAGTCCATGGAGCCTGATGCGCTGCATCCGAGGGTGCTAAAGGAGTTGACGGATGTGATTGCAGAGCCATTGGCCATTATCTTTGAAAACTCATGGCGATCGGGGGAGGTCCCGGATGACTGGAAAAAGGCTAATGTAGTGCCCATCTTTAAAAAAGGAAGAAGGAGGATCCGGGGAACTACAGGCCAGTCAGCCTCACCTCAGTCCCTGGAAAAATCATGGAGCAGGTCCTCAATTTTGAACACTTAGAGGAGAGGAAAGTGATCAGGAATAGTCAGCATGGATTCACCAAGGGCAAGTCATGCCTGACTAACCTAATTGCCTTCTATGAGGAGATAACTGGCTCTGTGGATGAGGGGAAAGCAGTGGATGTGTTATTCCTTGACTTTAGCAAAGCTTTTGATACAGTCTCCCACAATATTCTTGCCAGCAAGTTAAAAAAGTATGGGCTGGATGAATGGACTATAAGGTGGATAGAAAACTGGCTAGATCGGCGGGCTCAACGGGTAGCGATCAACGGCTCCATGTCTAGTTGGCAGCCGGTTTCAAGTGGAGTGCCCCAGGGGTCGGTCCTGGGGCCGGTTTTGTTCAATATCTTCATTAATGGTCCAGAGGATGGTGTGGACTGAACTCTCAGCAAGTTTGCAGATGACACTAAACTGGGAGGAGTGGTAGATACACTGGAGGGTAGGAACAGGATACAGAGGGACCTAGACAAATTAGAGGATTGGGCCAAAAGAAACCTGATGAGGTTCAACAAGCACAAGTGCAGAGTCCTGCACTTAGGACGGAAGAATCCCATGCACTGTTACAGACAAGGGACCGAATGGCTAGGAAGCAGTTCTGCAGAAAAGGACCTAGGGGTTACAGTGGACGAGAAGCTGGATATGAGTCAACAGTGTGCCCTTGTTGCCAAGAAGGCTAACGGCATTCTGGGCTGTATAAGTAGGGGCATTGCCAGCAGATCGAGGGACGTGATCATTCCCCTCTATTCGACATTGGTGAGGCCTCATCTGGAGTACTGTGTCCAGTTTTGGGCCCCACACTTCAAGAAGGATGTGGAAAAATTGGAAAGAGTCCAGTGGAGGGCAACAAAAATGAGTAGGGGGCTGGAGCACGACTTATGAGGAGAGGCTGAGGGAACTGGGATTGTTTAGTCTGCAGAAGAGAAGAATGAGGGGGGATTTGATAGCTGCTTTCATCTACCTGAAAAGGGGGTTCCAAAGAAGATGGATCTAGACTGTTCTCAGTGGTACCAGACGACAGAACAAGGAGTAATGGTCTCAAGTTGTAGTTGGGGAGGTTTAGGTTGGATATTAGGAAAAACGTTTTCCACTAGGAGGGTGGTGAAGCACTGGAATTGGTTACCTAGGGAGGTGGTGGAATCTCCTTCCTTAGAGGTTTTTAAGGTCAGGCTTGACAAAACCCTGGCTGGGATGATTTAGTTGGGAATTGGTCCTGCTTTGAGCAGGGGGTTGGACTAGATGACCTCCTGAGGTCCCTTCCAACCCTGATATTCTATGATTCTAGACTTGCTAGGGTCTGGGACTGAAGTATGACCCCACCGCCCAGCCTGGGGCTGAAGTCCTTGGGCTTTGCACCTCCCCCGCCCCCCGGGCAGCGGGCCGGCTCAGGTTTTGATCCCCCCCCCCGCCATCCTGGGGTCCTGTAGTAATTTTTTTTGTCAGAAGGTGGTTTAGGTTGGACATTAGTGAAAATTTGTCAGGGTGGTTAAGCACTGGAATAAATTGTCTAGGGAGGTTGTGGAATCTCTGTCATTGGAGATTTTTAAGAGCAGGTTAGACAAATCTTCAGGGATGATCTAGATAATACTTAGTCCTAACTTGAGTGCAGGGAACTGGATTAGAAGACCTCTCAAGGTTCTTTCCAGTCCTACGATTCTATAATTTCTCTCTCTCCCCCACAAAGCAGCATTCAGAGTATGTACTGCACTTTTTCCTAGGTTGCTGCCCTTAAAAGGGCAGATTGGGAGATAGAATAGGAAGAGCGATGTAGAAAAGAGGAAACTTAAAGGAGGCAGTTCCTCACATCCTAAACTCCATCTGAATAGAGTTCTGCATTATATCCATGTTCCCTCCTAAGATACTTCTAAATCTGTGCTTATGTGAAGCTCCACTCCTCTGGGGTTTAGGAACAGCCTTCCCCTGCTGCATAGTGCCTAAATCATGCAGTAGCAACTTAGAAAGAGCAGAACAATTTTGCTCATCAACCACCCCATGGCTGAACCGGCTTCTATTTTATTTTGTTGCTGTGTAGTTAAAATTAAAAATGTAGCCCAACAGACATACACGATTGCTTTTGTGATTCAAAGAAAGGCTCTCAGTGAACCTCCAAATATGGAATATTTCTGTAAATTGTAATTCCACAAGATGGCCTTGATGACAACTTCGCAAGTTTCTGGGTGACAGATTGACGTGAGAGAAATTCACTGAACTGATGCCAGGTACCCAGATTTCCCACTAAGAATGTGCAAAAGTTAACTGTCTGTGTTAGAAAGGAAGACACTAGTTGATCAAGGGATTGGCAGGACAAAGGCAGCTAAAAATGGCTCTCTCCTCTGGACCAGCTGGAAATCTTCACTTCCCAATTTTGTTGCACTACTGCCAAAAACAACAACAACAAGAATGTCACTAGAACTGGATTACATTTGACAATGAAAATTTTTTTGCTAGATCTTCCATTCTCCCACCCCCTCTTTATGTATACTATGCTTAATTGCCAGAAAAAAAGGTGCTAAATAGCCATTAGAGAATTTTATGAAAACAACCTAAAACTTATCAATTCACAAAGTAAAAAAGACACCAGTGCATTACTACGGGCTTTTGTTGTAAAAAGAAAGCAAAGGACATGCTGCAATTGAATGTTTCATGAAAATGGTTGCACATAAGTGCACATGTGAAGAACTTCCCTTTTCACAAAGCAGGTGTGTGAGAAAATATTTTCTTTCTAAGTGGGTGAGAAAAGGAGGCAAAGGAAAGCGGGTGAGAAAAGGAGACAGGTATTTCCATAACATTTTAAAATAATCATGGGAACAGAGAGTAGGATAAGCCTGCCTGGAGACATGTCTACATTTTAGGGGGGGAAACATGGATTTTATTTAACTATGCAGTTTGCTATTCAATACAAAAAGTATTTACCATTAATACCAATAGATTATCATGTAGCTTCCATTAAAAATTCTTTATAAACAGCTACAGCGCAGACAAAGTGACTGCACTTCTGAGTCAAATACTTTAAGAGCTGATGAGTCAAGAAAAATCAAATAGTTATAAAAGACATTTTAAGAAGCTTAACTTGATCTACCTTCCATAAAACATACTTAATTTCTGTAAATCACAGCTGGGGCGGGGGGGAGGAAGGTTATTTTTAAAAAAGGAAAAAAATAAATACTTGCTTTCATAATGCACCAAGTGCTGCAAGTTTATAATGGGCAATTTATTCAGTAAATTAAAAGATATGAGTCACATGTTTGTGTTAGCAGAGAGAGAGAGCAGGGAAGGGGGAAACTTAGTGTATATTCTTACCCAGCAACTAGAACGTATTTTCCATCTGTTTGATCCTTTAACCTTTCCAGCAGGGACAAACGTACTTTGGCTTTGGTTTGGCCATAGATTTCAATTTCATCTGCAAGCAATCCTATCTCCTTGGCAAGTCTATCAACAGCTTTTGGACTCTGTCCTCGGGAAATCTCAATATCACTGGAAAAGAAAACAAATAGGAGCCAAGAGACTTCTCTCAGCTTAGGTGGTCGATGACAGAATACAAAATAACAGCAAATGCTGCAACAATGAAGTTATTGTAACCGCTTTATGATCTCTTCTCCCAGATTTTGTTATCTGAACCTAAATACTAGCCAACGCCTAATGCAATATTGGAAAACATGGTTGTGTTATCTATTTCTCCCTCCACCCCCCCCCGCCAGCAATGTTTACTAACATTTCATTGTATTCTTTTCTTTAATTGGGGTCCAAATATTACACAATGACTTCATATCAGAATAGTCAGTGTCTGCTGGATATTCAAGAATGTCACTTTGGAATTAATTTTTCTGTCAGTTTCTTTTTGTCCTCTATAACAGTACATTTCAGCATTTACATGTACAGCTTTCCTTATAGTTAGCAATCATATAAACATAGACAAACATACTTACACATCAAAGAATGTGAAAGCAAACTTCAAGCCTCACTACTCCCCCATGAGGTAATGTAAGGAGATAGATAACATATACAGGGATCAATTCACCTACCACTGAAATACAACTATATGTGGGATAGCACAGTGGCTGTTTAACTACACATAACACTATACAACAGGTAAAGATAAGATGGAAAGAAAAACAAAGCAACACACTGAAACTGCAGGGAATTTACTGTGGGTTAGGTGAACATCATAAACCAAATTGGGATTTAACATCAAACTTAACAGGCCTAGCCTTGCAAAAGAAATGCCATGGGATCTTTAATATCTCCACATGAATAAGGACTAATGTTAAAACTCAACTGCAGATGTCTCTTCTTAGCACTAATTAACACTAGACTGTGTCATTTGTTCAATTCTGATTCAGAGACAAGTATACCACTTAATCAATCATCATCAACATCTCCTGCAGCAGCGAGGTGTCTTTCCAGAGGTCTCCGATTCACATATTGACAACCTAGTCTGACCCTACCTAGTGAGATGTTACAGAATCACAATACATGACTATTTAGCTGCAGACCATTTCTACTCATTCCCCCCATTAAATGCATTCTCTCCCCTTGAATCAATTCTTCTTTCTAAACAGAAGTGCATACCAATGAGACCTCTTGCATAATGGATAGTTTCAGTCTTTCTATGCTTTTCTGCATCAAACTTTATAAATATGTACTTAAAGAAAGCTGAATCTGGTTTATTTAAGGGAGTGAGATATGCATTGTTGAGCAGCAAAGAGAAACAGAAGTGTGGCTGACAATATTTGTTCTTTCAACTCTATTTCATTTTTAAGATATTGAAAATCCTATACAGAATTGTGTATTAAAACATCTTTAGTGTCCTTTTGCAACTTGAAAGATAACAACTTAAACATGGATTTCCTGAATTCCTTGTAGCACTCTAAGCTCTCTCTACTTCCTTCATCTCTCCTGACAGAGGTGACTCCCACACAAAATTCTATAGAATCTCCTTCCTCCATCTCTTGCCAAATCTTAAAGAGTATTATAATGCAGTTGTGCTAGTGAGGACATCGCTTCAGTAAAACTGGCTTAATGTACCCTTATAGACTTGGGAATAAAACACCAAGGTGAAACGAGTTTTATAGGCTCAGCTTAGAAATCTCTTTTTAGGTACCATGGGTACGTCTTCACTACCTGCCGTATCGGCGGGTAGCAATCGATTTATCCGGGATCGATATATCACATCTCATTAAGACGCGATATATCGATCCACGAACGTGCTCACCGTTGACTCCGGAACTCCACCAGAGTGAGCGGTGGTAGCGCAGTCGACGGGGGAGCCGCGGCCGTCGATCCCGTGCCGTGTGGACCCCAGGTAATTCGATCTAAGATACTTCAACTTCAGCAACGCTATTCGTGTAGCTGAAGTTGCGTATCTTAGATTACTAGAGGGGGGGGATCATAGACCAGCCCCAAGTTAAGTTTTCAGTTGATCTACCTAAGCAAAATAACTGCTGTTGGCTGTTGTCATTCCTTCGCTGAAGAGCTCTTAAGAATCTTTGGGGAAAACCGCTTTTTAATACAAACAGAAAGCCTTTTGCTGCTGAGATCAAAACCAAAGTCTTCTACACCCTGTGTGCTCTGTTGTTCAGTTCTGGAAGCAACTACATGAGCAGAAATGCATCACCCTTATACCTATACAGGAAACCCTATACAGGAAAATGTTTTATTTCTTCATAAGAATGGCCCTACTGGGTCAGACCAAAGGTCCATCTAGCCCAGTATCCTGTCTTCCAACAGTGGCCAGTGCCAGGTGCCCCAGAGGGAATGAACAGAACAGGTATCATCCAGTGATCCATCCCGTGTCACTCATTCCCAGCTTCTGGCAAAGATAGGCTAGGGACACCATTCCTGCCCATCCTGGCTAATAGCCATTGATGGACCTATCCTCCATGAATTTATCTAATTCTTTTTTGAACTGTTATGGTCTTGGCCTTCACAACATTTTCTGGCAAAGAGTTCCACAGGTTGACTGTGTGTTGTTGAAGAAATACCTCCTTTTATTTGTTTTAAACCTGCTGCCTATTAATTTCATTTGGCGACCCCTAGTTCTTGTGTTATGAGAAGCAGTAAACAACACTTCCTTATCTATTTTCTCTACACTAGTCATGATTTTATAGCCCTTTATCATATCTTCCCCAGCCATCTCTTTTCCAAGTTGAAAAGTCCCAGTCTTATTAATCTCTCCTCATACAGAAGCCATAGGATTTAAGTGTAGTTTATGAAACAGACAACTTCCTTCTTTATTAATAGAGAGAATCTTGGAATTTTGCATTCAGGGCAACTTGCAGGTTTTTCCAGACAGCTTAAGCCTCATACTTCAGTTTTCATTACTAATTGTTCTTGGTTTTTTGCATACTTGAAATTCAGCATTAGAAACAGCCATAAGGGACAGGCTGAGTGCTTGAGGCAGGATTCCTCAGTTAAACCAAAGGGGCAGAGAAACTTTAATCCAATTAGAAACTGTCACAGAGAGCTGCAGCATTCAGCACAGAGGAGGGGTGAGGAATCTAGAGGCTGACCCAAAACCCAATGAAGTCATTGGGAATCTTTCCATAGACTTTGATGGGCTTTGGATCTGGCCCTCACTGTCTCCCTCTGATTCCCTTACAATATGTCTACCTGGCAAAAGGTTACCGTAATGGCTCCAACTGGTACAACTCCCAATTAGATAGCTCCATCAGCAGTTTGGTCTGACCAGCTACTGTTCTTCTCGGAATTTGTGTATGTGTTTTGTGGTGAAGGAGATAAAAGCAAAAATATAATTTCTTCTTCCATGTTTCAATAACTGCTGAGTACATATCATACAACACCGTATAAAACATAGCTGTTTACAGATTTTACTTTATTTTAAAAAGTTAGAAAGGCCTCCAATTGTACTTTTCTACATGCATTAAAAATTAGTTGCATTCATGGATGTCTGCACATTCCTTTGCTAGCTTTAACATTTAGTAATAAGTTATATATTTTTATTTTCCACTGCACTTATTACATTCAGAATAGTTCAACATATTTATCCAATCTATAGATGTTAACTTTATAACGCCTATGTTAAACAAGTTTATTTTATTATTAACTAAAAAATGTCTGAGGGTCAATTTTTGTTGTTGTTGCTGAATGTATTGTTTTGATTTCTGGATGAAAGAAACATGGGAAATGAAGGATAACTTTTAATCAACATGTTAAGTCTGAAGAAATTTTTGGTAACGTTAGTTGGACTAAAATATATTCATATGTACCAACTTTTTTCAACATCTGACATGGATGGCCAGTTTTTAAATAGTTAGTTTTAATATTTGCAATATACATAAATGTTACATATTTTATACTAAACACAAAGATTAGAACATTAGGCTTTCTGTCAGAACAAGACTTGTTAAATATCTGCTGGCAACAATGTACCATTACACTGGGAATTTACAAAATACAATATTAAAAAAATCTCTGCATCTAGTCAGTATGCACACTGAGAATTTTATTACAGTGTCTTTGGAAAATGAATCTAATTAACGCCCCAGAACTCCTTGAGAGCAAAAAGAAATGTTCCCTGTTTAAGTGCCTATGCTTCTTTCTTACTTGTTTTCGATGAAAAATCCATCTGTTTCCATATAAAATTGTATATTGTTGTAAAAGAATATGTTATACCTTCACCCTAGCAAGCAACTGTATATTTAAAAGGAAAAAAAAATCTACAACCATAAAGTTCCAGTAATTAAACAAATGGAAACCCTATCACTGGTAACATATTTTACATATGGTGGTGGGAGAGGGGGAGGGAAGCAGAGGGTTTTTTTTAGTAGAAGTTTTATCATCATCAACCACATGGCATAAAGCATAGTTTGATCTATTGTTTTTTTTAGCTATATTTTTAATGGGAGGTTTTCAAGGATGAAAAGTTTGAAATTATATATATTTGCCTATTAAAAGCCCCAGGATATCAACTTTTTTCTTTCTATCTGCACTCTATAAAATGCTTGTTCTTTTGGCATCTGTTTTAAGTTACAAACTGAATCTGTTTCAATTAAATTGTTAAAACAAGAGACATTTAAAGGTGAAGTGAAATGCTTTCTTTAAAAGCATGTACTAATTTTAACCTTAAATGTTAAAAATGCAATACATTCAGCAGCAGACTTATATAAATTATAAATGAATACATTTTCAAAGACTCTATTTGCCATACCCTGGGTTCAAGCCCTCGGGTTTCTCTCACACGTGAGTGCACACCCACCCACACAGCTTTATACTAATAGCGAAGCAGAGAGCTACATTCCTCCTGCTGTCAGCAGTTGCTGCAATGTAAACATGCATCCCTGAAGGCCTGAACATAGGCAAATAAATGAAAGAGGAACTAATAGAAAAGAATTTGGTTATACAAAAGAATGTATTTGTAACTCTTTAAGTCTGCAAACATATTTTTGGGCCCTGATTCAGGAAAACATTGCTAAACAGAAAAGCACTTATGCATGAGCTCAGGTGCCTTTGAAGTCACTGGGACTTACATGCATGCTTAAAGTTAAGCATGTCCTCATGTACTTTGCGGAATTGGGGGTCCCACTGATTTGGGAACTATTTCAGTTCACCTTTCAGTTTTAGAATTCATAAACTGGTTGCCACTTATAAAAAATAACTAACACTAAATATTAGGATATTTAGTGACACAATAACAGAAGCAGCAAATAAGCAGAATAGATGCTTTTGTATACTAGGCAAACATATTTAAAGAGACATAATTAGATTCAGTTTAATGTTTAAACCACTTGCCCAAAGCTCATCTTATTACCTGGGCACTGGGGAGAGGGGCTGAAGTTTCAAGCAATGGAGGTTCCACTTCCTGTATTGCTGAGACTGGATCCATCTCTCGCTGGTTTTTACCATGTTCTTTCACAGAGAAAAGAAAAACACTGTATGACAGTTGCATTATAAATGTTCAACAGTTTGATTTCAATTAGATAGAGCCGAAACATATGATTTCATAACTGTTAAAATAATCTCTATGCAAAGGATTGTAACAAGCATACCTACAACATAAAGATCTTCCAATTCCATGTATTTAGGAATAAAGAAAAAAACTCTTACTGCATTGTTTACCCAAGATTTCAAGGAAGGGCAGGGTCATTCAGCACAGATGGCATTAAAATCTCTGGTATTCTTCCTCCAGGCCAGAATTTTACTATTCTCTCTCTCTCAAAAAAAGTGATTCTCCCACTCTCTTTAAATTACAAAAGAAGCGTCAACTGTTTAGTGACTCTTCCTCTTGTTCTCTTGGATCCTCAGTGCTGGTTTGTTCCATCTCAAAAGGGTAAGCAAATGGATTAACCCTTGAAATTTCCTTTTAAGCCCCATCAGTTAATAGACACATACTATACAACTAAAAACTGGTTGCTTCCCTCCACTGTGACATCAGACATTATCATTGACCTTCAACATACAGTACCCTCCTACAAGCTGGTCAACATAACAGACAGCCCTAACCAGCTAATTAAAGGAACTGGCGCTGTTAGCAGGAGGTAACTGGCGCTGAAGGAGCAAGCTGGGGCTTGTGCATCAAAGCAGATGGCATCATAAAAAGAGAAGTCACCAGGACTGTCCCTCTCTAGCATTATTTACTCCTTTGGGCCTTGCAGCCTGCCGCCTTCTTTAAATGTTGCTCCTCAAAGGTTCATGTGGCAAAGGTGAGAAAACCCAACCCTGACCCAGCTGAGCTACTGAGAATTATGAGCGATGGGAGAGCTGATGCAGGATGTGTGTGTTTTTAAATGAACAAATTTAATTTGGGGTATTATACTTTTTAAAAATCCCAAATGAACAAAACTAATATCAACTAAACATGGGGGGCAAAAGTAGTAAAATGTATTGCCTCTTAGAGGAAAATAGTTCCCTTGGTTGCTGCTTGTTTCCCAAGGCTTTGGCCAACATATAGCAATCATCTGAAGTGATATTTCCCTTCAGAGCAATATTTTACAGTTACTGCCCTTGCAGCTCGTCAACAGTTGCATTTCATTGTATAGCAATCCAGAGTGTTACCAAGAGAAATACCTGGAGCTCCAACAGAACCTATCAGCCCAGGATCTCCAAGTGCTTTACAAATTCTCACAACACCTTTGTGAGTTCAATTTTACACATGGGTAAACTGAGAGACAGAGCACTTAAGTGACTAGCCAAAAACTCCGTTCTACCATGGCACCACAATAGAAAATGAGGAATTGTGACTTCCACTCACCTTCTCTAATGAAGAGGATCCCTCTTCCTCCCACATCTACGCATCAAATGCCCATGCAGTTCTCAGTGAAAACATTGCAATATGTGGGATGCATGCTATGACCACTACTGTTTTCCTGTGTGTGTTTTACTATTTTACTCTTTTGTATTTTTCTTCTCTCCTTTTGTTTCCCCTTCTCACCTCTGCATTTTTCTTTCTTTCTCCTAATCTGACTCACTCTTTTCTGCTTCATTTATTCAACTCTTAGCAGCAGCAGAGAGAGGCACTGCATTCAAGCACGGAAAGGCCTTAAATAGCACAACTACATGAAAGGGACTTGTCTTCACTGGCACTTTACAGCGCTGCAACTTTCCCGCTCAGGGGTGTGAAAAAATACTCCCCTGAGCACAGCTAGTTTCAGCGCTGTAAAGCACCGTGTAGACAGTGCACCAGCGCTGGGAGCCGTGGAGGTGGTTTTTTTATAGCTCTCTCCCAGCGCTGGTGCCGCAACTACACAGCTACGTTAAAGCGTTGCCGCGGCAGCGCTTTAACATTGCTAGTGAAGACATCCCCTTGGACTGCATACTCAAAACTACTTTTATATTACAGCCTTATATGAGAACAAAGCATCTATGCATTTGAATGCAGTAATTCTCCTTACTCTGTTTTCATCACCACCAATGTGGATGTGGTGGTAATAAAGCAAGGAAAAAACTTTTTCAGACCTCTGCTCTACTGATCACGGAAGTTGTGAGCATGGCAGGGAACCTATATGCAGCAGGCTGGTTAGTATGCATAGTAGGACCATAAGTACATAAGCATAATTCTGTATTATAACAGTAGGTAACAAGAGTACTCAGATTATTCTGCTACACATGATAAACATTCATTTAATTTCTGAAACGGCTGTGCGCTAACATTATGTTGTGCCAATGTAACCCAACAGCCCTTCTTTCAAGTAAATACAAAACATATTACTACTTCAATGGAAGCTCCATATAAGAAGAAATCCAAAGAAAAGCATTTGATCAATCATCAGCACATTTTAGAGACATTGACAAATTAATCAAAGCAAGCTTTAACCAACACCAAACTATTTTAACATGACTGTGATGACAAACAAAATCCAAAAACATTGAAGTTAAAGTGTGTGCTCAGTCTTTAAACTTGCTTGACTGTGAAATAAAATGAGGCAAAAATACTTGAGATTCAGACAGATTAGTTTTCCTGGCTATACACTTACATAGCACTTCTCAAACATTATTAACTCTTCATAAAACTATTGGGTTGCAGGCAGCCCTAAGTATAATTCCCTCACCATCACTGTGTGTAACTTGTTTTTATAGATCAATCTACAAATCTCTTTATCAAGCTTTGTTACAGTTGTTATTGTATTTTGATTGTAGTTCCTCGTTTACCTTTATATTGATAAACAAAACAGGAATAAATGGCCCAAAATTACCATTTCATTGATTATATTGATGGGATATAATCAATGAAATGGTAATTTTGGGCCATTCATTCCTGTTTTGTTTAGGAGGGGGAGGGATAGCTCAGTGGTTTGAGCATTGGCCTGCTAAACCCAGGGTTGTGAGTTCAATCCTTGAGGGGGCCGCTTGGGGATCTGGGGCAAAATCAGTACTTGGTCCTGCTAGTGAAGGTGGGGGGCTGGACTTGATGACCTTTCAAGGTCCCTTCCAGTTCTAGGAGAAGGGATATCTCCATTAATTTATTATTTATTATTATTAAGGCAACTGCAGGTCATAATTTCTCCTCTTTTTAAATTTGCCAGACTTGTCCAATTGCAGCTGTAAGTGCATAGCCTGTGAACTCTAGAGCCCAGTAAACACTGAGTTTTACACAGTTTTGGGTCATACTAACCTGCATCCGCATTGCTATTGTCAGAGGACCTATAGCCTCTATAGCAGACTGGTTACTGTACTTTACATCTTGACCATAACCATGTTCCCCTGTAAAAGAAAACATTGCACCAATGAGTCACGAGACCTTTGAGAGTAGAAATGAGCAGAAATATGTTGGAGAGACATCTTCATAAAAAAAAAAAAATTTGCAGTCTGAATGTTTATTCCAAATTTAACAACCTCACTACCGAACTACCACTGTCTCCTTAATATTAAACAGACAGCAGCTGGAAGAGTGCTGTGGGAGTGTATATATATTAGATATCCAAAGAAAACCAGTTTCAGCTCACAAAAATGTGCCATTTATGCAAAAAGCTACAGAATGTGTTAGGATTTGGAAAATTACATATATTTGAAACAATCCATTGGACAAATAGGGAAAAGATTTTTAGTCTGCTTTTCCCTGTGCATATTACTTTGAGAGGGTAATGAAATTAAGAAATATATGCATATGATCATAAAAAAATACTACCATTAGACAATCAGATTTATAATCTGGACTCAGAATAGACAAAGTTTTCAGGCATTAATGAGTAGCAAGTTTCCTTCACCAATATTACTTTTAATGCAGACTTTCTGCACAGTCAACCCAATGGCTACAGCTGGCTTCCTGTAGGACAATGCCTTTCAGTGGTCATGAATTAGATTAGATGTCAATGTATTATTTTGTCACTGTTCCCATTATCCTTGTTTGGTTGTTTGTTTTTTCAACCCACTTGTTGCTTCTTGTCTAATATCTAGCCAGTGGTTTCTTCAGGGTAAGACCCATCTTTCAATCTAAACTTTAGCTAGCACAATGGGGCCCTGATCTTGAATGCAGACTCTAGGCATTACAATAATAACAGTGCATTTGCTCCATTAACCTTATACCTCAGGGAACCAGAGCTCAAACCCTGACCCAGTCAGGTTGTCTCTTTCTAATCCCCCTCTGTGCACATCATAAAAACAACCACACAATTTGGCACAATTCTCACTCTTAAAAAGTCTCAGAACTAGAACATCAGGGACATTGTGGGTCAGAATTAAAGGCATGCTGACATAAGTGTGTGGAGAAATTTGCACACCAACTGCCCACACAATGCTTGACTCTAGCCAGTGCTATTATTCACCATGTCCTGCCTACTTAGTCTCTCAGCGACTTCAGTGTTCTAAAAGACCTTGTTTACATACACATTTAGCCTAATTCAATGAATCTTCTAACACTTTCTCAAATGCTACCGCATCAAGCACCTTTACCTTAGTGACAAAGCTAACTAAATAATAGAGATTATATTCCTAACACTAAACACACAGTAAAAACCATTAAAAGACCTTCCGTTTGTGTTAACACTTATTGTTTTAAACCAGATCTTATGCTGTTTTACAATTTTAGACTAGAATCCTGTGCAATTTACTGGAAGTTATAACAGTGTCAGTCATAAATTGACTACGGTTGCATTGAGACCATTCTGGGATTTTTGCCAGAACAACAAATGAAGTAGGAGGGATGAAGTTAAAGTCCCCTCTCTTTCAGACATCTGTGCTTTACAGAAACATTTCAAGTTTTTATTTGATTTGGCTTAATATGCCTTCTTTATCAATGCAGAGATTAGCATGTGTATAAATTAGACTTGGAGATTTCCCTTCAACAGCATTCGCTCAGCCTGCATGTACTTAAAACACAAAGTCAGACTAATCTGGCTTTTGCATGGAACTAGAAGTTAGAGAGGTAGAATTCACACACACTAAGGCAGGCCTTGGCTACACTGGCGCTGTACAGCGCTGCAGCTTGCTGCGCTCAGGGGTGTGAAAACGCCCCCCCCCGAGCGCAGCGCTGTAAAGCACCAGTGTGATCGGAGCCTGCAGCGCTGCACGCTCACTCACAGCGCTGCAAGCTACTCCCCTCGGAGAGGTGGAGCACATACAGCGCTGCGAGAGCTCTCTCGCAGCGCTGGCGGTGCGACTACACCCATGCTTCACAGCGCTGTAGCCAAGGCCAAAGGGGGAAAAGTGTGGTGTTGCAACATCTCAACTTATGGCAGATATTCCAACTGATGGGCTAGAATAGCTGCCCTTGTCTCTCCACACCTCCTATACAGGAGTTTTGGTCCATTAGTTCAGTATAAATGTACATCCTCTTCCATCCTGCCCCAAGGTCTCCTCCAGACCTACCTATTTGTACACCAAGGTGCAGAGGTGTTGGAGCTGCTGCCTCATTCAGACTCTGCCTGTGTCCCCAGGCAGTCTCACTGCAGGGTTTAAGTGGTGCAGAGGGACTTGCTAGTTCCTTTCCAACTGGGTGAGTTTCACAACTACATACATATGTATTTAGGCTGGGATTTTCAAAGATTAGCAAGATCCCATAGAAGAGGCTATTATTATTATTGAAGTAATACCATAGGAATTAGTACAGATAAGCAGGATGCCATATTAATGGAAATTGCTTTTTAAAAACATTTTAAATGAAGAGCATGCCAAACCTCAGATTATATAAAATAAAAGCTGCATCCAAGAAAATTCCATCACCCAAAGTGAATGCTTCAGATCCATCTAGTTTATGTCATCAGAACCACACAAGAAAATTATGTCCTCACAGTTTCTTGGTATTTATCTTTTATTCTGGGAAACAAAATATTCATGTGTGTGAGGGTGGTTCTGTATTTACATACATGAGATAAAAATGTAGCCACCACCATGCAGAAATAATAGTCAATTCATGGTTGTTGCTTCAGGCTGCATTTCACTGCTTCTCAAATGTTAAAAATAGGATATTTTTAAAGTGTGAAAAAAAACTAAAAACTTTTTAAGCACATCTATTAATAAGATTCCAATATGGATTTAAAGTAAAAAATCAAATATAAGATTGTGACTTCACTGATGTCACAATCATCTAACAATAATAGGCTTTTAAATAACTTGCAGTTCAGCTAAGTGAATTCTTCCTGTCCAACACAGACAAATGTTTTTTATGTATATGTTCTCTACACAGTTCAACAAACATTGAATAAAAAAATAGGTAAAATGTGTTTCTGTTTTCTTCCAGCGTTTCTCCTGCGAAACACACACAGGAAGACAGATGGATATTTGTAGATGGTTTATATAAAACACATTTTCTTTTTAAAATCCAGTGTTGTCTCTCAAAAAATGTCATAGGTATGCATGTATCTAGGGCCTCAATATTGCAGCTGGATATATGCAGAGACACATACGTGCTCATGCAGAGTCTGACTGAAATCAATGCACTCTACATATCTATCTTAGGTACTTATAAGGACTACGTTGCCGTCTCTGAGCACCTCACAATCTCTTATGTATTGATCCTCACAATATTCCTATGTTTCAGAGTAGCAGCCGTATTAGTCTGTATCCGCAAAAAGAACAGGAGTACTTGTGGCACCTGAGGCCTGGTCTACACTAGGCGTTTATGTCGAAGTTAGCGCCGTTACATCGAATTAACCCTGCACCCGTCCACACCGCGAAGGTATTTAGTTCGACATAGAGGTCTCTTTAATTCGACTTCTGTACTCCTCCCCGACGAGGGGAGTAGCGCTAAATTCGACATGGCCATGTCGAATTAGGCTAGGTGTGGATGGAAATCGACGCTAATAGCTCCAGGAGCTATCCCACAGTGCACCACTCTGTTGACGCTCTGGACAGCAGTAAGAGCTCGGATGTTCTGAACTGCCACACAGGAAAAGCCCCGGGAAAATTTGAATTTGAATTCCTTTTCCTGTCTGGCCAGTTTGAATCTCATTTCCTGTCTGGACATCGTGGCGAGCTCAGCAGCACTGGCAACGATGCAGAGCTCTCCAGCACTGATGGCAGTGCAATCTCAGAATAGAAAGAGGGCCCCAGCATGGACTGATCGGGAAGTCTTGGATCTCATCGCTGTGTGGGGCGATGAGTCCGTGCTTTCCGAGCTGCGATCCAAAAGACGGAATGCAAAGATCTATGAGAAGATCTCTAAAGACATGGCAGAGAGAGGATACAGCCGGGATGTAACGCAGTGCCGCGTGAAAATCAAGGAGCTGAGGCAAGGCTACCAGAAGACCAAAGAGGCAAACGGACGCTCCGGATCCCATCCCCAGACATCCCGTTTCTACGAGGCACTGCATTCCATCCTCGGTGCGGCCGCCACCACTACCCCACCACTGACTGTGGACTCTGAGGATGGGATAGTGTCCACGGCCGGATCCTCGGACATGTTAGCGGACGGGGAAGATGAGGAAGGAGATGAGGAGGACGAGGCAGTCGACAGCGCTCACAACGCTGATTTCCCCGACAGCCAGGATCTCTTCATCACCCTTACAGAGATCCCCTACCAACCCTCCCCAGCCGTTACCCCGGACACAGAATCTGGTGAAGGATCATCCAGTAAGTGTTGTAAACATCTAAACATTTATTTGTAACAGAACATGATTATTAACAATTTAAAAAATGGGTTTCTCATGATTAGTTTGATTAACTTAACGGTTCAGTCATGGGCAGTGCAACTATTTGAAAAAAATCTAGCAATGTCCGGTTTTGCATGATTGTCCTGCCCAAGCCGCTCTACTGTTTAGTCCCTGCTACTGCAGCTACAGTAAGATGCGGTCTATATGTCCGGGGATGGAGCAGAAATCCTCCTGGGACATCTCAAGGAAGCTCTCCTGCAGGTAATTTGAAATCCGCTGCATTAGGTTCTTGGGGAGAGCGGCCTTATTGGGTCCTCCGTAGTAGGACACGTTGCCGCGCCACGAGACTAGCAAGTACTCCGGAATCATTGCTTGGCACAGCATGGCGGCATACGGCCCTGGTCTTTGAAGGCTTTCCTGGAGCATTCTCTGTCTGTCGCTCTCAGAGATCCTCATGAGGGTGATGTCGCTCATGATGACCTGCTTTGAATGAGGTAGGGGAATGTTAGTGTTGGGACTGCTTTACCGTTCCTTTACAGAACTGTAACCGCTGGTTTGCAGCCACGCGGTGGAGGCGGGAGAGGGTCAGCCGAAAGGGATCGTTCCCGGGGACAGCCGCGAGGGTGTGGGACAGGAGCAGACTTCCTGCTTGCCGGATTGCTGGCAGCAGGGACCGACATTGATTTCAATGTGAAATGAGGCCATTGCTAATATTAAAGTTTTAAGCTGCCACGAATCTACGGCTTACCATGTCTGCGTGCAAGAGCAATTCCGTTGTCCTGACAGGGTTCTCGAAAGTGCTCTGCAAAACCCCAGACACTGAATGCGAAGGCCGAGAATTCGACCTTGTGCTGAGTGCGCATGTGATAGGTGCTGTGCATGGTCCTGTTCACAGAGAAAGACTATGTTTTTTGTTCACAACTACATTTATCTTTCTGAGGAATTCACTCCCTTTTTCCCATTCCCACAGCCCCATCTGCGACTGTCTCACAACCTAGCCTGTCATCACACTCCCAGAGGCTAGGGAGGATTAGGCATAAGAAGAAGAGGACACGGGAGGACATGTTCTCAGAGCTTATAGCCTGCTCCCGAGCCCAGGCAGCACAGCAGACCCAGTGGCGGGAGAACTTGTCCCAAATGCACCAAGCCAACATGGATCGGGAGGAGAGGTGGCGTCAGGAAGACCAGCAGGCGACTCAAACCCTGCTTGGACTACTGAGGGAGCAAACGGACACGCTCCGGCGCCTTGTGGATGTTCTGCAGGAACGGAGGCAGGAGGACAGAGCCCCGCTGCAGTCCATCTCTAACCGCCCTCCCCCGCCACCAAGTCCCATACTCCCTTCACCCAAAGTGCACAGAAGGAGAGGCGGCAGAGTCCCTGCTAACTCTCACTCCACCCCTGCAGAGAGCTCGAGCAGCAGAAGGCTCTCATTCCCCAAAGTTTGACAAGTTCTTTCCTTCCCGCCTGACACAAGCCCCCGTCCAAGTTTCACTTCCCAGTCCCATGTGTAGTTGATAATAAAAAATATGTTTCTGTTAACTACTGTTTCCATCATGTTCTTTTGGAGGGGGGGGGGAAAGGGGGTTGGTAATTGGACAGGACAGTCACCTTTGGCAGGGTACATAGTCGGGGGCAGGCACAGCAGCAGGGCACATACATAGTGCAGTGATGCAGTGACTACTTACCCTGGTTAGTCTGGGAGGTTCTTTTCATGTTATGTGGTGGGGGGTGGGTTGCTCTGTGACTTTGTGTCAGGGGAGGGCAGTTAGAGATCTTAAGCGGCGGTCCTTAGGCAGGATCACAGAGCCACACAGCAGGGGATCTGTAACCGTCCCCCCCCTGCCACAAACTCACATAGACCCCCCATACACACAGTCCGTATCAGGAGGGGTGACAGGCTCCGTTGAAAGAACCATCCCACCGCAGCGGAGCCTGTCAGTCCTTGAGTTTAGAAGCTGCATTCGCGCGACTACACTACACCCGCTCCGCACCACAGTCTGCGTCCCAGTTTTAAAAAATTCCCGCGAAAACAGTATTAAAGAAAACGGTGTGCTTTAACAAAGTAGAACTATTTTTATTTTGAAACGTGTGTTGGAAGTGGGGTGAAGGCTTCTCTGTACACAAAATTAGAAAGTCACAGGTTACCCTGCTCACTCAGGAACTTTGCTTTCAAAGCCTCCCAGATGCACAGCGCTTCCCGCTGGTCTCTTCTAATCGCCCGGCTGTCTGGCTGTGAGTAATCAGCAGCCAGGCTAATTTCCTCAACCTCCCACCCCGCCATAAAGGTCTCCCCCTTGCTCTCACAGAGATTGTGGAGCACACAGCAAGCTGCTATAACAATGGGGATATTGGTTTCGCTGAGATCACAGCGAGTCATCAAGCTTCTCCATCTCCCCTTGAGACGGCCAAAAGCACACTCCACCACCATTCTGCACTTGCTCAGCCGGTAGTTGAAGAGTTCTTTTTCAGTGTCCAGGGCACCTGTATAGGGCTTCATGAGCCAGGGCATTAGCGGGTAGGCTGGGTCCCCGAGGATGACTATAGGCATCTCCACATCCCCAACAGTTATTTTGTGGTCCGGGAAGTAAATACCTTGTTGCAGCCGTCTAAACAGACCAGAGTTCCTGAAAACACGAGCGTCATGAACCTTGCCCGGCCATCCGACATTGATGTTGGTAAAACGTCCCCTGTGGTCCACCAGTGCTTGCAGCACCATGGAAAAGTAGCCCTTTCTGTTAATGTACTGGCTGGCCTGGTGGTCCGGTGCCAGGATAGGGATGTGAGTTCCATCTATGGCCCCACCGCAGTTTGGGAATCCCATCGCTGCGAAGCCATCTATGATCGCCTCCAAGTTTCCCAGGGTCACTACCTTTGGCAGCAGTACATCAACGATTGCCTTGGCTACTTGCATCACAACAACCCCCACGGTAGATTTGCCCACCCCAAACTGGCTCGCGACTGACCGGTAGCTGTCAGGCGTTGCAAGCTTCCAGAGGGCTATGGCCACTCGCTTCTGGACAGTCAGGGCTGCTCGCATCCGGGTGTCATTGCGCTTCAGGGCAGGGGACAGCAACTCACAAAGTTCAAGGAAAGTTCCCTTCCGCATGCGGAAGTTTCGCAGCCACTGTGATTCATCCCAGACCTGCAGCACTATGCGGTCCCACCACTCAGTGCTTGTTTCCCGTGCCCAGAATCGCCGTTTCACAGCATCAACATGACCCATTGCCACCGTGATGTCCTCGGCGCTGGGTCCCCTGCTTTCTGAGAGGTCTGTGCTACTCTCAGACTTCAGGCCATCACCGCGTTGACGTAGCCTCCTCGCCTGACTTTTCTGCATCTGCCTCAGGGCAACCTGTATGATAAGCTGCGAGGCGTTGAGAGCGGCCACAATTGCAGCGATGGTTGCAGCGGGCTCCATGCTCACAGTGCTGTGGCGTCCGCGCTGTCAATGACTGGAAAAGTGCGCGAAATGATTTCCCGCCGGCGCTTTCAGGGAGGGAGGGAGGGCGGGAGTGATGGACGGATGACGACAGTTACCCAAAAGCACCCTGGCCCCTTTTTTTTTTACCCAGAAGGCATTTGCGGCTCCACCCAGAATTCCAATGGGCGGCGGGGACTCCGGGAACTGTGGGATAGCTGCCCTCAGTGCACCGCTTCCAATGTCGACGCTTTCCCCGTTAGTGTGGACTCACAAAGTCGAATTACTGTCCTTAGTGTGGACACACACGTTCGACTTTGCAATATCGATTCCAAATATTCGATTTAAGTAAAATCGAACTACTCTCGTAGTGTAGACAAGGCCTTAGAGACTAAGGAAAGAACTATTATCCTATTAGGTACCATTGTGGAATTGAAGCACAAGACTAAGGGTAGGGTTGCCAAGTGTCCGGTTTTTGACTGGAATGTGCAGTCGAAAAGGGACACTGGCGGCTCCAGTCAGCAGTGCTGACCAGACCGCTAAAAGTCCAGTGGGCGATGCAGCAAGGCTAAGACAGGCTCCCTGCCTGCCCTGGCTCCACGCAGCTCCCAGAAGCGTCCAGCATGTCCAGGCACAGAGGCGGTCACAGGGGCTTGTAGCGGGGCGGCCTGGCTTCCAGGTGCCCCAGGAAGCGATGAGCCAGAAAAGCCGCCAGAGTGGGCGGAGCCACCGCGGCCTGTCCCCGCCCCCCGGAAGTCAAGGGGCGGGACAGGAAGTATAAAGGCCAGGCCCCAGCGCTCAGTAGCTGGCTGGCAGCGGGAGAGGACAGACGCTAGTGCCCGAGCTCCCGCGGACCTAAGCCTGCCGAGAGCCCGGTATCCCGAGGAGGACTGGCCGAGCCTGCCGAGAGCCCGGTATCCCGAGGAGGACTGGCCGAGCCTGCCGAAAGCCCGGTACCCTGAGGAGGACTGGCCGAGCCTGCCGAGAGCCCGGTACCCTGAGGAGGACTGGCCGAGCCTGCCGAGAGCCCGGTACCCTGAGGAGCGGTNCGGTACCCTGAGGAGGACTGGCCGAGCCTGCCGAGAGCCCGGTACCCTGAGGAGCGGTTTGAGCTTCCCCCCGCCGAGGGCCCAGAGGGAGCGACAGACCTACCTGGTGCTCGGGGCCCGGAGGAGCCCATGATCTGTGACCCAGCAGACGGAACTCAGGAGGAGCAGGTACCCATGGAGGAGGAGATGGGAAGTGGCCCGGGGATAGCAGACCCCGAACCCATGTCAGTGTGTTGCGGTCAGGATCCCCACTGACTGCGCGGCAGACGGACTGCTGCGGATAGGGCCCCGGGCTGGAACACAGTGGAGTGGGTGGGCCTGTGTTCCCCCCTGCCACCCCGCGCCGGGTGGCAGTCTCTCCTCCTCCTTGTCCAAGGGGCCTGGGCCCCTGACTGACTATTGATTTGCTGCCCCGCCCTGACCTAGGGCCTGGGCTAACCCAAACTGACCCAGCCCCTGCTACAAGGCCTGGGCCACTGACTGACTATTGGTGTGCAGCCCCGCCCTGACCCAGGGCCGGAGCTGTTAATTGTCTGCTCAGCCCCTGCACCAAGGGCCTGAGCCCAGAACTGTTAATTGTCTGCTCAGCCCCTGCACAAAGGGCCTGAGCCCAGAACTGTTAATTGTCCGCTCAGCCCCTGCACAAAGGGCCTGAGCTCAGAACTATTAATTGTGCGCTCAGCCCCTGCATCGGGGCCTGAGCCCTGAACTATCAATTGTGTGCTTAGCCCCTGCCCAAAGGTCGGGGCCCTAACTGTTATTCGCTTTGTAGCGGGGCGGCCTGGCTTTCAGGCGCCCCAGGAAGGGACGAGCCCCACCCCGGAACTACTACAGGGCTCCACCCACTTCCCTCAACCCGAGTGCTGGCTCTGCAGCTCCCATTGGCCGGGGTTCCCACGGCCAATGGGAGCTGCAGGGGTGGCACCTGCAGGCACAGACAGGGCGCAGAGCCCCCTGACTCCTCCACCTATGAACCAGACATGCCGGACGCTTCTGGGAGCCACCTGAGGTAAGTGCTGTCTGGCCAGAGCCCGCACCTCACATGCCCTCCCACACCCCGACCCCCTGGCCCAGCCCTGAGCCCCCTCCTGGAGCCTGCACCCCACACCCCCTCCCGAACCCCAACCCCCTACCCCAGCCCTGATTCCCCTCCTGAACTCCAAACCCCTTGGCCCCAGCCCAGAGCCTCCTCCTGCACCCCAATCCCCTGCCCCAGCCCGGTGAAAGTGAGGGTGAGGGGGTAGAGTGAGCAGGCAGACAGGGCCGCAGAGAAGGGGCAAGGAAGGGGTGTTCAGTTTTGTGTTATTAGAAAGTTGGGACCCCTAAGGGCAAGTCTATAGTGCGCTGGCGTGCCGCTCACTAACTGTCCACGTGGACCCTGCAGCTGCACACTAAAAGTTCCTTGTACGCTTTGAACAGGATCTGTTTATTTAAAATTCTGGGTTTTTTTAATAGTATTGGGTTATTATATTTCCTACAATATTTTAAAACAGGATTTGCTTTCTGAAAATAGCTTGCCAGCTTTGCTATGACTTTCAATAGGACTTTGCATCTGGGTAGCTTTCACTTTCTGTTTAAAAACTGAATTAAATAAATATAGATTTCATGCCTATAATTTAGCTTTTTTAAATTAAAAAACAAACAAAGAGTGACCTGGGACCTGGGGGTTGGTTTTGTACTCACTGTGGTGGTGACCACCAATTGTTAGAATTATATGAAATAACACAGAAGGTATGTGGAAAAAACTAAAAAGCTAAGTAATTTGTTCTTGGGGAGAGTGTGAGACGACATATCTTATAATAGAAATTATTACATTGCTCTGCTGTGAACTACAGAGATTACTTTAAAAAGCCAATTGCTTTGACATCAAAAAGTGAGATCCATTTATCCCAACATATAAGTTCTAAGTTTTAATATGTGACAATTAGAAGTTTCTGGGGATGTTATTCAAATAGGTTCAACTACAATCCTGACTCAATGTCTAAAAATTCATGCACTTTTACTCCTATAGTAGCTAGCTGTTTCAGTAAAATTTCAAATATTTTTGTAGCATACCTTTGCACTAGAATTTTTTATTTTAATGTCTTGAAACTTAGGCTTGTTGGATCCAAGCTCCTATACTAAAAATAAGATGAGCTGCATGGCATAAACAAATTTATTTTCATCGTAATGCTTTGAACTCTGATCTTGGAAACATTTATGCATGTGAGTGATTTTACACATCTGAGTAGTCCCATTGAATTCAATAGAACTATTCACATTTGCAATGTTATTCACATAAGTGTTTGCAGGATAGAGTCTTAGATATCTAATTACAAACTCTTCAATATGTATCATCAAACAAATAATCTCTATGGCTTTTTTCATAAATCATTGAAGAAGAAGACTGGCCAACACTCGCTGGCATCTTTAAAAAAAATCACATCTATATCATAATCAAATTCTATTACTTCATGGATGATTACATGGTGAAGTTACTACTAAGAAAAATGACCTTTTAGTAGAATTAACTAAGTAATTAGATAATTAATTTACAGTTGGCCTGATGCCTGTTACACCAGTTTTACATCAATAGAGTTCAATAAGCCACTGATTTCAATGGAGTTACGTTGGCAGTAGGTGTAACAGAGTGGCGATACAGGCCAAGTATCTACTCCCGTGTAAACTATCCTAAGTAAAACAAATTACTTGGCATCTACTTTCTCCTTTGTAAATGAAAGTACAATGTGGGACAAATTTCTATCTATTCTTGTAGACTTTTTTATGGAAGTATGCTCTTCTGGCTGACTCATAGCTGAGTTTTGAAGTCTCTTTCCACTGAGAAAGTTTTTTCTTCCTTGTACTTCTGAACAAAACTAAACTGGATAAAGCATTAGAAAATAAGAAGTGAACAATCCTGCAGTGGAAGCAGATCTACAGGATGACCTAATTGTTTTTTACCCCTCTAATTTGTAGGAATATGTTCTACTCCTGAGGGCATTCTGCAGCAAAAAAATAAAAATTTTAAGCCAAAAGATAATTCTGCGCACAATATTGTAAAATTCTGCGAATTTTATTTGTCAAATAAATGTGTAGGCTCCAGCATGGCATTGGGGAGCACAGAGCACTAGCTACACAGAGGTGGGAGATCACTGTGCAGCTCCCGTCTGGGACACAGACTCAGCAATGAGGCTGTATCCAACCCTGACACAGCGCAAGGACCGGGCCTGCCCCAGAAACACCCCAGAGCCCGGCTCCTCCATGCCAGGTGTATGAGGTGTGAGAAGGCAGGATCCAAATGTGGAGGGGCTTAGTGTGGGGAGATCCAGGTGTGGGTTGAGAGGATTCTGTGTTGGGCAATCTGGGTGCAGGTAGCTCAGTGGGGATTCAGGTGTGGGGGGTTCTGGGCGCAGGGGGCTCTGGGTGCAACAGTAATAGAATTCTGCAGTGTCCAGATGAAGATGGTTGGGGCTTAGCGGGGAGAGGGTTTGGTTTGGCAGGGATAAAGCTCGGCGGGGGGGTCTTGTTGTGGGGGTCTCAGTGGGAGGCGGGGGACGTCCAGATGCTGGGGAAGTGGGGCTCAGTGGGGCAGGGATCCAGGTGCAGCTGGTTGGGGCTTGGTATGGTGGGGATCCAGCTGCGGGTGGCTTGTCAGGGTGGTCCAGGTGCAGGGGGAATGGGGCTCATCGGGGGTGAGTGAGGCTCGGCGGGAGGGTCTGGGTATGAGGGGGTCTGGATGCATGGGGGTTGGGTGGATGGGGGAGCATCTCCCTGTATAGTGATCCCTCCCCCTGCAGCTGAAGAGTGATAGGTGCAGGAAGCATGGGGGAGTTTGCAGAGCTTCCTATAGCCGGGGGAGAAATCTGGGGGTGGGTCTGACACAGCCCCAAATATCATGCCGGGAAGAGGAAGTCCCATTCTCCCCAGCCCAGCCAGGACTAGCCGCAGTGCCTGGCACAGGGTAGGAGCCACCAGCCGGGTCTTCCACAGTCTCACTCCCTGCCCCAGAGTGATTTACCTCTTTGCCAACTGCCCTGGGCACCCGAAACATACTGCTGGGAGGGTCTCATGACCGCTCTTGTGGTTTCCCTTTGCTTCTGCATCAGAAAGTCATTTTTCCGTGGGGAAGCAAAGAAATCTGCAGGGGACATAAATTCTGCACATGCACGCGCAGTGGCACAGAATTCCCCCAGGAATAATGTACATTCTATAATACTGATAATTAAGCTAGTAAGCTCATCAACTGTTGCATGCATGACCCCAAACTCATAATTATCAGGTACAGGAAGGATGAACTGATATACCTGCATACATACACACAATACATATAAATTTATTTTAAATGTCCTATTCTAAACATTGCAGGTCTTTTCTACCACATCTTGTACTTATCCTTGTATCCAATACACTTCTTTCAATTGGTATACAATTTTAAACTGATCTTACCTGATAAAAAGTCAGGATAACAATTGACAATGGTTGTTCCAGGTCTTATCCAACTGACTGGAATCTCTTTAGGTTTGGTACTGCCTACCACCACCACATCTGCCTGATGAAGCTAAAAACCAGACAAACAAAAATATTCTAAAATTAGGAATATGTCATGCAGTGTATATTCAGACCCAATTTATACTTATCTTCTCACAGTATCCACAAGTGAATGCAAAAGATCCAGACTACAGGCCTGATTCTTACATTACTAATGATCAGGAATAACTCAGTTGAAATCAGTATGTACATTCTGTTGTAAAGTCAGGAAAATGAGATCACAATCAGTGCCTATATCATATGCAGCTCATATCTTGAAAAATCCATTGTACTTGAAAATGCTGTGCAACAGGACATTTTTGAGGGACTTCTGTTTTGTGGAAGATGTGGGTTGAAAGAATGTGATAACATTTGATTAGAAATAAGGTCAAGAAACTAAACATTCAAAATTACTACAGTTTGTTGAACAACTATCTGAACATATCAATCATGGGCAAAACTACACACTGCTCAAAGCTGGATCTGTGACAGTGGGAAAACAAAACAAAACAAAAAAAAACCACACACTCAACTCACATTAGTTGGAAGGCAACATGAGAGCTGATCAGCTGACCTACATTCATCAATGGCTTCAAAAAAATTCCGATTAAAATCTTTTTCCCCCTTAACTCATGTTTACCAAAAGAAGCCCCTGATTTTATCTGGCTCTATGGAGTCAAGGACAATACAGAGCATGACATTGCCCTTCTAGTAACAAATAAAGGCATAAGTCAGGGGTGGCCAACCTGAGCCTGAGAAGGAGCCAGAATTTACCAATGTACATTGCCAAAGAGCCACAGTAATACATCAGCAGCCCCTCATGAGCTCCCCCCACCCCCCCGCTCCCAGCGCCCCCCACCCACCAGCAGCCCCGCTGATAAACGCCTACCTCCTCCCCTCCCGATCAGCTGTTTCGTGGCATGCAGGAGGATCTGGGGGGGAAGAGGGAGGAGCAAGGACATGGCAAGGCTCAGGGGAGGGGGTGGGAAGGGTTGGAGTGGGGGCAGGGCCTATGGCAGAGCCAGGGTTTGAGCAGTGAGCATCCCCCAGCACATTGGAAAGTTGGCACCTGTAGCTCCAGCCCCGGAGTCGGTGCCTATACAAGGAGCCACATATTAACTTCTGAAGAGCCACATCTGGCTCCGGAGCCCTGGCATAAGCTGTTGTTTCCTCCCTACTCCCTACCTCCAACAGAGCACTGTAACAGTTACAGGAATCTACATAAGATAAGGAATAATACGTACCCTAAATTATAAGAAGAGACACAGACATATACAAAGGTACACAAAATGGAAAGACAGGCCTTGCATTGCATCAAGGCTGAATGCAGAAATAGTTTCTAGCCAGTAGAGATTTTGGAAATAACTAAAGATGTGTCAATAGATGCTAAGCGTCACAAACTCTGCAAGCCTCACTACAAACTGACTTAAGCCTGGCTAGTATCCCTGCCTCTTTTTGGCCAAATCAGGTGTGATGCAATCTTAAAGAAATTCCTGCTAAGATATAACAATTAAAAATTCCATCAGAACAGCAGTTTTGGGCACTGTTCAATGGCAAGGAAGGGGGAAGGTGGATCTGGTGGAAATGGGAGAAATCTAAAAGCACTATCATCTGAACAGAGAATGGACAAAAAAAAGGGGGGGGGGGGGGGGGGTTTCTCAGGCACTGGAATAAGGCTGCAAGGCAAGGGGTGTGTGAGAGAGTTACTAACAGGACAACTGGAGGATATACCAAGCTGATTCAGACTGAAATCAATTACAGTAACTCCTTGCTTAACACTGTAGTTATGTTCATGAAAAACACTACTTTAAGCAAAACCATGTTAAGTGAGTCCAATTTCCCTATAAGAATAAAAGGGGGGGTCGGGGGGTTAGGTTTCAGGGAATTTTTTTTCGCCAGACAAAAGGCATTATATACAGTATAAGTTTTAAATAATTATAAACAAACAATTTAATACTGTACTCACCAATGATGATTGTGAAGCCTGATTGAGGCAGGGGTATAGCAGGGTTGGGGGCTTGCCCCGCTGCACCTGCCCAACACTCCTACCGGGGAGCGGGTTCAGGGTGCGGGGGCTTGCCTGCTCCCCAGCTGGAATGCCGGGCAGGGAGAATGGACAAGCCCCTGCACCCCGACCCAGTTCCCTAGCTGGAATGCCAGGCGGGCGAAGCGGGGCAAGCCAAACAACCTTATAATGGAACATTACGCATTCAACAGGCAGCCTCCTTTCTAGAGTGATCAGGGTCCCCAAGGCTTCCAGCTCAGTTTTGTATTATCATACTTAAAATCACATGTACCGGTGTCACTGTAAATTGTATTCCAGCCATACTTTTTTTTTTGTATTACTAATATTACAATTATTTTCAATGGCATTAGGAAATTTCTTACATTTATATATTGTCTCTCACCCTGTCAGATCCTAAAACTCTCAGCAACTTAAATTCATGTGAATCACTTCATGTACCACTAACTACACCCATCTTTTCTAAACACAAGTGTTGTGTAAAGCAGCAGCCATTTAACAGTGCATAGCACCACTAAACAAACAGTTAAGGCAGCAAGTGAAGAAGAATACATTTCTCTAATTAAAAGAACATGGAATTTAAGTATACAAAATACATTTATTCAAAACAGAATGTGGCCAAGTCAGAACTGGTTAACATCCACGCTTTTGAGAAATATCTTCTTTCATAAGCATAGGTAGTTTTATGATGAACATTGAAACAGCCATAGGGCATCAGACTTGTAGACATCCAGTCCAGTATCCTGTCTCTGACAGTGGCCAGTAACAGAAGCTCCATAGGAAGATATGAAAAACCTCACAGTAGATGAGGAATAATCTGCCCCCAATGAAGGTCTCACCCTAGCCCTTGGGAGTTAGCTATTGCCTCAAACCCAGAAGTACAAGGCTTCACATCCCTTCTAAAATCTTTTATCATTAGCTACTGTAACACTGGATAGTCTTGTTATTCATACAAATGCCCAAATCCTTTGAATCTTCCTAAATTAATTGGCTTCAGCGACATCCTGTAGCAATTAGTTCCACAGTCTAATCACTGACTGTATGAAAATAATTTTGTTTCATTAGGATTGAATTTGCTGCCTTTCAATCATTGGCTGTCCCCTTGTTCTTGTACTGTGAAACAGGGAGAAAAACACTCAACCTACTTTCCCTATATTATTCACTATTTTATATATTTTTATCTTGTCTCCTCTTACTCACCTATTTTCTAGGGTGAACAATTGCTATCTATTCATGAGAGAGTTTCTCTGTATCTTTAATTATTCTCGTTGCTCTCCTCAGAATCCCCACTAATTCTGCAATATCCCTTTGGAAGTGGGTTGATCAGTATTGTACTCAGTATTCCAGATGATGAACCACTGTATTATAGAAAACCATTATACTATTTTCTGTATTATCTTCTATTCTATTCATCCTAACATTTGGTTTGCTTTTTTGACTGCAGATGAAATCATAATCCAAAGAGTTATACATGCAGAAAATAGCTTATTCTTAACTTTGAACTCTATTTAGATTTGGCTTTTACAATTACCTTAGCTGAACTTAGAATGCACTTCTATTTTTTTTAAATAGTTTTGATGTATTTTTTGAGCATGTTAAAAAAAACATAAATATGATTAACTAATATTTGTTTTACAGAACTTATTTAGTATAATCCTATTTATTCAAGACATAAAAGAAAACCAGAAATTAAAAATTATCAAGGGCACCAACACAATGTTATTAGACTCTATTGCGTTTTGGTTTTAATTATTCATTCTTGCATGGAACTCTCTTGTGAGGGAAAGGAAATGAATATCCTGATCCCCAATCTTTGTGAGATATTGTTCAACACGGGAAGTCAATCTCGCATGTTAAATTTCATGCAGGATTTAGAACATGATTGCTTTCTTTGGACGAGAGAGCAAGTTGCTTTCATGAATTTGAACCTTGTTCTCGTCTCAAATACCAATCAATAGCACACCTGACCTTCATTCTAGGATATTAAGATTCACCTAATTAGAGACTCTTAGCTCATGCATGGCTACTGCTGGAATACGTATTTGTCAAATTCAATGTTGATTTAATCTGAGCTTATTTTTTGTGCACTGGAGCTGGTTTTTGGCTTTGTTTATATTGTTTGTTTTCTTAGTATTTCAAACTGCATCTCAATAATAAATGCAGGAAAATTCTGAGAAAGACACCTTCTTCTTCTGAGACTCCTCATGATCCCTCCCTTATTGGAATAGACAACAGACATGTCTGCTCTACGTTGCAAGTAAAAGACAATAAGTGTATACTTTTGGGCTATTCAATGTCTTCCTACGGCTAAAATGTGTGTGTTAGCAATAAGTTAAATATCTATTTCCCTTAGTTTCATAATCTTAGCAACTGTTGAGGTCATTTAGATACATTTTGGTTGATAAGAATTTCAATGAGAAAAGTTTTAGTTTGCATTGTGTAGCGGCAGCAAACAGGGCTGCTAACAGGGGAGTTTGAGAGGGAGTTCTCATTGGAGGAGAAGGTACCTGTATTTGCATCTGTCCTGTGTGTTCTTGGGTGTTCTTGTGTGTTTGTTTGTAGGGGCCGGCAGGGGCTGGGTGCTGGGACGGACGCCGAGCCCTGAGCAGGGGGCGGGGCTTGGCTGATCAAGGGGCCCATAAAAGCGGCCGCCCAGCCAGGCAGCGGTACAGCTGCGAGCAGCGGCAGCAAACAGGGCGGCTAACAGGGGAGTTTGAGAGGGAGGCAGGAGGGCACGGTGTGGTGTGTGCTCTGAGTCCACAGGTGCTGTGGGCAGGGAGTGCAGCAGGCATGAGCCAAGCAGCAGGAGCAGACAGAATGCAGATGGTGGCATGTGGAAGCTGTGGTATGTATATGGTCCTAGCAGGGGAGCTGGAACACAGGTATGTGTGTATGAAGTGTCGCCTGATAGTGTTACTGGAGGAAAAGATTAAGGGGCTAGAGATGCAGGTAGATACCCTGGTGGAGTTTAGGCGGGGGTTTGAGCAGCTGATGGAGGACAGGCAAGGAGGGGCTGAAGGAGAGTGTCCTGCAGCGCAGGTAGAGGCAGAGGACGGTGAGAGGGGAATGGAAGGGGGAGAACATGGGAGGTGGAAGCATGTGACTGTGAGAAGCAGGCCAAGGAAAAGAAGGGCCAGCGAGGGGGGAATAGAACTCAGGAATAGGTTCGAGTGTTTGGATAGCGAGGTGGAGGGGCAGCAGATGGCGGCTGAAGGTGGGAGAGTGAGGAAGAAGAGAAGAGCAGCTAGTCCGAGAGAGAGAGGGGAGGAGTTGATGGAGACAGCACCAATTCTGGGCCCCGGGAGGAATCAGGAAGGCATAAGGGGGAGCATAACGGAAGATAGGAACAGGCACAGGTCAGGACTAGAGGGACTAGAGACTAGATTACTAGATTGCACTGTTGCCAGGCGACGGCAGGTGTATGTAATTGGAGACTCTTTACTGAGGAGATTGGACAGGCCTGTGACCAGGGCGGACCCGGAGAACAGAAGGGTGTGCTGTCTACCGGGCGCAAAGATACGCGATGTGGACCTGCGGTTGAAAAGGATCCTAAAAGGAGCAGGTAAGAACCCCTTGATAATCCTTCATGTAGGAACGAATGACACGGCTAGGTTCTCGTTAGAGAGAATCAAGGGAGATTATGCTAGGCTGGGGAAGACGCTCAAGGAGATAGAGGCTCAGATTATCTTTAGTGGGATTCTGCCCGTTCCGAGGGAAGGGCAGCAAAGGGCTGATAGGATTGTGAGAATAAATAGTTGGCTAAGAGAGTGGTGCTATAAGGAGGGCTTTGGGATGTATGGCCACTGGGAGGCTTTCGGGGACAGGCACCTGTTCTCGCGGGATGGGCTTCACCTGAGTAGGGAAGGAAATAGACTTCTGGGAGGGAGGCTGGCTCATCTTATCAAAAGAGCTTTAAACTAGGAAGTTTGGGGAGAAGGTTGGGAGATGCACAGTTAATCTCCACGCCAGATTCCAGTATGGAAAAGGTGAGTAAAATGAGAGGAGACATAGCCGGGGAGATGAGATTGGACATAGGAAGGACAGGGGGGACGGACGCAAGGAGGCCCGCAACTTATAGTGCTACGAATGGGAGACAGGCTAAACGACATACATTAGGGTGTTTATACACCAATGCCAGAAGCCTAGGTAATAAAATGGAGGAATTGGAGCTCTTGGTCCAAGAGCTGAAACCAGATATCGTAGGAATAACAGAAACGTGGTGGAATGGCAGTCACGACTGGAACACAGGTATGGAGGGGTATGCGCTGTTTAGGAAAGGCAGGAACAAAGGTAAAGGTGGGGGGGTGGCATTGTATGTCAATAGTGAAATAAGCTGTAAAGAAATAATAGTTGATGGATTAGATAACACAGAGTCCGTCTGGGCAATACTCACACTGGGTAATAGGACTACTAGAGCCTCTCCGGGGATAGTGCTCGGAGTGTGCTATAGACCGCCGGGATCGACCCAGGATATGGATAAGGAACTATTTAATGTGTTTAGAGAAGTAATTACTAATAGAAACTGTGTAATTATGGGGGACTTTAACTTCCCAGATATAGATTGGGGCACAAACGCTAGTAGTAATAATAGGGCTCAGATGTTCCTAGATGTGCTTGCTGATCAATTCCTTCATCAAGTGGTAGCTGAACCGACGAGGGGGGAGGCCATTTTAGATTTGATTCTGGTAAGTAGTGAGGACCTCGTTGAGGAAGTGGTAGTGGGGGACAATTTGGGCTCCAGTGATCATGAGCTAATTCGGTTTAAAATACATGGGAGGAGTAACAGAATTAAGTCAAAGACTAGGGTTTATAATTTTAAAAAGGCCAATTTTAACAAATTAAGGGGACTGGTAAGGGAAGTGGATTGGGCAAACGTATTAATGGATCTAAAGGCAGAAGAAGCCTGGGATTACTTCAAGTTAAAGATGCATGAGCTGTCGGAGGCCTGCATTCCAAAAAAGGGAAAAAGATTACAAAGCAGGAGATTTAGACCGAGCTGGATGAGCGACCGACTCAAAGGGGCGATTAGGAAAAAACAGAAAGCGTACAAAGAGTGGAAGAGGGGAGGGATTAGTAAAGAAACTTACCTTAGCGAAGTCAGAGAATGTAGAGATAGAGTGAGAAAGGCCAAAGGCCGTGTAGAGTTGGACCTAGCGAGGGGAATTAAAAGCAATAGTAAGAGGTTTTTCAGCCATATAAATAGGAAGAAAGCAAAGAAAGAAGAAGTGGGACCGCTGAAGACTATTGCCGGAGAGGAGATTAAAGACAATCTAGGCATGGCGCAATATCTCAATGAATATTTTGCATCGGTGTTTAATGAGGCCAATGAAGGTATTAGGGATACTAGCACCACTACAGAGGGGCATTCAGGATGGGGGATTACCGTATCCGAGGTAGAAACAAAACTTGAATGCCTTAATGGGGCTAAGTCGGGAGGACCGGACGATCTTCATCCGAGAATATTGAAGGAATTGGCGCGGGAAATAGCAGGCCCATTAGCGATAATATTTAATGAATCTGTAAACTCGGGGGTGGTCCCGTTAGACTGGAGAATAGCTAATGTGGTTCCTATTTTCAAGAAAGGGAAAAAAAGTGATCCGGGTAACTACAGGCCTGTTAGTTTAACATCTGTAGTGTGCAAGGTGTTAGAGAAAATTCTGAAAGAGAAACTAGTTGAGGACCTGGAGGTTAGTGGCAATTGCGATAAATTACAACATGGTTTTACGAAGGGCAGATCGTGCCAAACGAATCTGATCTCCTTCTTTGAGAAAGTAACGGATTTATTAGATAAGGGAAATGCGGTGGACCTAATATACCTGGATTTCAGTAAAGCGTTTGATACTGTACCCCATGAGGAATTATTGGTTAAACTGAAAAACATGGGGATCGATATGAAAATCCAGAGGTGGATAAGGAATTGGTTAATGGGGAGAATGCAGCGGGTCGTATTAAAGGGTGAACTGTCGGGTTGGAGGGAGGTTACTAGTGGAGTGCCTCAAGGTTCGGTTTTGGGACCCATTTTATTTAATCTATTTATAACTGACCTCGGAACCGATTGCAGGAGTGGGCTGATAAAGTTTGCGGATGATACGAAGGTGGGAGGCGTTGTAAATTCGGAGGAGGATAGGGATATCCTGCAGGGAGACTTGAACGAGCTTGTGAATTGGAGTATCAGGAATAGGATGAAATTTAATAGTAAAAAGTGTAAGGTGATGCATTTGGGGATGACTAATAAAAATTTTAGTTACAAGATGGGGACGCATTGGTTAGAAGTAACGGAAGAGGAGAAGGACCTAGGGGTCCTAGTAGACCGCAGGATGACTATGAGTCGACAATGCGACGTGGCGGTGAAAAAAGCCAATGCTGTCTTGGGATGCATTAGGCGAGGTATATCTAGTAGGGATAAGGAGGTCCTGCTTCCGTTGTACAAGGCGCTGGTGAGACCTCATTTGGAGTACTGTGTGCAGTTCTGGTCTCCCATGTTTAAAAAAGATGAACTCAAACTGGAACGGGTGCAGAGAAGGGCCACTAGGATGATCAGAGGAATGGAAAACCTGTCGTATGAAAAGAGACTAGAGGAGCTTGGGTTGTTTAGTCTGACAAAGCGAAGGCTGAGGGGGGATATGATTGCTATCTTTAAATATATTAGAGGGATTAATACGAGGGAGGGAGAAGAATTATTCCAGCTTAGTACTAATGTGGATACGAGAACGAATGGATATAAACTGGCCGTGGGGAGGTTCAGGCTTGAAATTAGACGAAGGTTTCTGACCGTCAGAGGGGTGAAATATTGGAACGGCCTTCCGAGGGAAACGGTGGGGGCGACGGACCTGTCTGGTTTTAAGATTAAGTTAGATAAATTTATGGAGGGAATGGTTTAATGGTAAAACATAGTAGTCAAGGAAAACCAAGAAATGGTAGGTAAATTGTATAATGGCTGACAGGGGTCAGGCTGGAGACTCTTGCCTATATGCTCGGGGTCTTACTGATCGCCATATTTGGGGTCGGGAAGGAATTTTCCTCCAGGGCAGATTGGCTGAGCCTCTGGAGGTTTTTCGCCTTCCTCCGCAGCATAGGGCAGGGATCTCTAGCAGGAGGGTTTCTGCCGATTGAAGTCACCTAAAACAGGATTGGGGACTTCAACAGCAGAGTCCAGGGAAGGGGTAGGGACGGTTTTATGGCCTGCAGCATGCAGGGGGTCAGACCAGATGATCATAATGGTCCCTTCTGACCTTAAAGTCTATGAGTCTATGAGTGTAATATTGTATTCCCATATTAAATCTTGGATCATGGACCTGTAATCATGAATCAGTTAAGGACTGGTACAAGTTTACCAAATTAGGGACTCAATGATTCAAGAAAACTGAGGTACCACACAGGCCCTTTGTATTACTATCTGCTCTTTCCTGGGTACTGGTACTTTTTTAATCTCTACAAACTGATCTATACATATCACTGTATGCAGAGAGACTCTTTGGACACATACCCACCAAGAGGCTTGTAAAGACTTACAGCTTCACTTACAAGACTTTTCATTTCACAAGCAGTTTAGAAGTACTTTGACTACGACAGTGAGTGCTTACACCCTAAGAAATAATTTCTGTTTTGGTGTAGAAAATAGTGGGTCCTGTGAGTTACAGGAACCCAATCTTTTCCACATCAAAACAAAGATTAATACTGTAGCTGTTATAATTCAAGTATAATTCAAACACCGGTATAATTCAGATATGTAGTGTCAGCTAGTATACACCATATAACAAGGACTGTACATTTGTATAGTGCTTAGCACTGAGGCTTCAAATTGGTTGAGACCGCTACATGTGATCTCAACAAATGATAATTCCGAAGAGCCTTCACCCAATACGTTTGATCAATTCTGATATATGCAATTATAAGGTTGAAAAACAATTGACATAACCAACTGTTCTCATCTCTATGACTACAGATCATAACACCGCATAACTATCTTAACAAGAGTAACATAATATTTCTGTAGCCAATGCTAATAGCAGGTTGGATGGCCAAAATTGTATACATCTGTAAATATATCACAAAAACAGCTGGCCTTTTTTATTTTATTTTTTACCGTTACCTCATATATAACAAACCACTTTCCAGCAGGTGATTTATAACATCTGCATAAACCTCCCCTGCTAATTTCCCTTCCCCCACTTTTAAAAGAAAGAAAATGAAAGAAAAACCACATATTATAAGTTCAATTACACTAAGAGAAATAATGTTTTTTCCTTGCAAAGGGTTTTAAAACAAATTCATAAAAGAAAAACAACAACTGAAGCATACAAAATATTCTATAGCCATAGCCTTTGTCAGTGCTCCGACAATGTTTTTTTGTAATCAATTTCCTATAAACTTGGCTGATGGATTGACCAAGGAGAGTTACAGAGGTATGCACAAACCCCATCAGGCCATTTCAGTTTCACTTCACACAGGATGATTTTTTTTTGCCATAACCCATTTTTTCCATTGCTTATAAATCACTCAAAAAAAGCTCAGAGGCATGCAGAGGGCTAATCTCTTAAATCAGAAATAAATCAGACTTTCAAGATGGAAAAGATCTATTAAATCATCAAGTCTATCCCCCTGCAAGTGCAGTATATAGTCCCCAGACAGAGGATGCATCAGATGTAGAACAGATATAAAATTTTTATTAAAGTTAATGTTTAAAGTCAAATTTACACAAGTTAAAAGGGAAGGTACTGTACATCTGGGGTCAGGCTTGCTGCTACACTTCATTTTAGCCAAAAGGACGAGAAAGATATTGACAAATGGTAATATGCAGTCATTGAATAACCAAGTATATATTGCAAAATGGGTAAAATAACATTCAGTTATCAGATCACACTGGAAACAATGACAAATGTCACATGAAATAATCCATAACACAATAAGCAATATTTTAAGGACAGGTAAAGATCTTCATAGGCTGATTCTCAAGTAGAATCTTGCACTCTCACTGGAAAATCTTTTCAACTGGGAAGACATGTTCCAATAAATAATTTGAAACCTTACCTCATAACAAAATACGACTCTCTCCAATGAGATTTAAGTAGAAGCAGATTAAGTACCACCACCCATTCCCAAGACAAAAGACTAAAGGTTAAAATAACAGTAACAATACAGATAGGGCAAGCCAAACATTTAATGGTAATGATATGGAGTAACTGTATATTCCAGATAATTGAAAACCTATTTTGCAGTAAAAGTTGCATAAATATTTCATTTCCTTGATTTCTACAAAAGCCATTTTTAAACCATATGATCAAAGACAAAATATATATATATATTTTTAACTGAAATGTAAATGGGCATAATGAAGACATGGGTTTTCTAGGTCTGATGTAGGACTATTTCAGTTTTAATAACGGCAAAGGGGAAGGAGAAGCAGATATGGAATTCCTGTAGCCACATTCAGTGGAAATAAATATACAAAATCTGATTTAAACAGGGAAAAAAAAAAGAGTAATCATTTAAAACCCTGTGGCTATTGCAAGTCTAATGTTTTAAATTTTATCTGGACTTCACTGAGGTAGTAAATTTTCATTTTTTTTCCACCAAGGCATACCCTCCTTACCTTCTTCCAGTTGCACCTACACAATGAATACAAGTTATTTTTGACAAATGGCATTGTTCTGATTTTGGGGGTGGGGGGGAGAGAGGAGGATGAAAGATATGCAAACACATGCTTGCTGGAGGGAGGGAAGAAGTTTTCACTGATTTCAGAGAATGTTAAAAAACAGTGGTCCCCACTTTAACACCATTAGGATTTGTAGCATATATGTTTAAGAGCTGAACTGACTAAGGCCTGGTCTACACTAGGAGGTTATGTCGAATTTAGCAGCGTTAAATCGAATTAACCCTGCACCCGTCCACACAAGGAAGCTATTTAGTTCGACACAAAGGTCTCTTAAATTCGATTTCTGTACTCCTCCCCAAGGAGGGGAGTAGCGCTAAATTCGATATGGCCATGTCCAATTAGGGTAGGTTTGGATGGAAATCGATGCTAATAGCTCCGGGACCTATCCCACAGTGCACCACTCTGTTGACGCTCTGGACAGCAGTCCGAGCTCGGATGCTCTGACCAGCCACAGAGGAAAAGCCCCGGGAAAATTTGAATTCCTTTTCCTGTCTGGCCAGTTTGAATCTCATTTCCTGTTTGGGTATCGTGGCGAGCTCAGCAGCACTGGCAATGATTCAGAGTTCTCCAGCAGAGGCGACCATGCAATCTCAGAATAGAAAGAGGGCCCCAGCATGGACTGATCGGGAAGTCTTGGATCTGATCGCTGTGTGGGGCGTGCTTTCGGAGCTGCGATTGAAAAGATGGAATGCAAAGATCTACGAGAAGATCTCAAAAGCCATGACAGAGAGAGGGTACAGCCGGGATGCAACGCAGTGCCGCGTGAAAATCAAGGAGATGAGACAAGCGTACCAGAAGACCAAAGAGTCAACGGACGCTCCGGATCCCAGCCCCAGACATGCTGTTTCTACGAGGCACTGCATTCCATTCTAGGTGCGGCCGCCACCACTACCCCACCACTGACCGTGGACTCTGAGGATGGGATATTGTCGACGGCTGCTTCCTTGGAGATGTTAGCGGACGGGAAAGATGAGGAAGGTGAGGAGGAGGACGAGGCAGTCGACAGCGCTTACAACGCTGATTTCCCAGACAGCCAGGATCTCTTCATCACCCTCACAGAGATCCCCTACCAACCGTCCCCAGGCGTTAACCCAGACCCTGAATCAGGGGAAGGATCAGTCAGTAAGTGTTTTAAACATGCAAACATTTATTTTGAACAGAACAGGAATATTAACAATGTTTTTTTCATGATTTGTTTGCCCTAGGCGCTTAACGTTTTAGTCCTTGGCAGTGCAACTACTGCAAAAGAATCTAACAATGTCCGGTTTATCATGATTAGTTTGCCCTAGGCACTCTAGTTTTTAGTCCTTGCCAGTTTCATCTCCTAACTGTGTAGCTGCTAATAAAAGATACGTTTCTGTTAATTACTGTTTCCATCATGGTCTTTTAGGGGAGAGTGTGTTTGAAGAGGGGAAGGGGGTTGGTAATTGGAGAGGACAGTCACCTTTACCAGGATACAGACACGGGGGCAGGTTCAGCAGAAGGTGTCACACACATTGCAGTCACTAGGCACCCTGGTCAGTCTGGGAGGTGGTTTTCATGTTGTGTGTGGGGGGGGCATGTGACTTTGTGGGGGGGGAGGGCGGATAGAGACCTTATGCAGCGGTCCTTATCCTGGATCACAGAGCCACGCAGCAGGGGAACTGTAACCGTCCTCCCCCGCCACAAAGTCAAATAGCCCCCACACACAGAGTCCCGAAAAGGAGGGGTGGCAGGCTCCGTTGAAACAACCAGTCCACCACTGCGGACCGCTCTAGGAGCAGGAGTCTGTCATTCCTCGAGTTTAGAAGCGTTCTTTCCATCACTACGCCCGCTCCCAACCACAGTCTGCGTCCCAGTTTCAACACTTTACCGCGAAATCCGTAATAAAGAAAATGGTGTTCATTAACAAAGTTCCATTTCTTTTATTTTTAAACGTGTGTTGGAAGGGGGGATGGGGTGAACAGGGTATGTAGCTGGAGAGGATAGTCAACAGTAAGTGGGTAAAGAAACGGGGGCAGGTTCAGCTTCTCTTTAAACAAACTTAATAGTCACAGGTTACCCTGCTCACTGAGGAACCTAGCTTTCAAAGCCTCCCGGATGCACAGCGCATCCCGCTGGGCTCTTCTAATCGCACGGCTGTCTGGCTGGGCGTAATCAGCGGCCAGGCTATTCGCCTCAACCTCCCACCCCGCCATAAAGGTCTCCCCCTTGCTCTCACAGAGATTGTGGAGCACACAGCAAGCTGCAATAACAATGGGGATACTGGTTTCGCTGAGATCAGAGCGAGTCAGTAAGCTTCTCCATCTCCCCTTGAGACGTCCAAAAGCACACTCCACCACCATTCTGCACTTGCTCAGATGGTAGTTGAAGAGTTCTTTTTCAGTGTCCAGGGCGCCCGTATAGGGCTTCATGAGCCAGGGCATTAGCGGGTAGGCTGGGTCCCCGAGGATCACTATAGGCATCTCCACATCCCCAACAGTTATTTTCTGGTCCGGGAAGTACATACCTTCCTGCAGCCGTCTAAACAGACCAGAGTTCCTGAAAACACGAGCGTCATGAACCTTGCCCGGCCATCCGACGTTGATGTTTGTAAAACGTCCCCTATGGTCCACCAGTGCTTGCAGCACCATTGAAAAATAGCCCTTTCGGTTAATGTACTGGCTGGCCTGGTGGTCCGGTCCCAGGATAGGGATGTGAGTTCCATCTATAGCCCCACTGCAGTTTGGGAATCCCATCGCGGCAAAGCCATCTATGATGACCTGGACGTTTCCAAAGCTACCTTTGACAGCAGTAGCTCAACGATTGCGTTGGCTACTTGCAGCACAGCAACCCCCACAGTAGATTTGCCGACGCCAAAGTGATTCGCGACTGACTGGTAGCTGTCTGGCGTTGCAAGCTTCCAGAGGGCTATGGCCACTTGCTTCTGGACAGTCAGGGCTGCTCGCATCTGGGTGTCCTTGCGCTTCAGGACAGGGGACAGCAACTCACAAAGTTCCAGGAAAGTTCCCCTCCGCATACGCAAGTTTCGCAGCCACTGTGATTCATCCCAGACCTGCAGCACTATGCGGTCCTACCAGTCCGTGCTTGTTTCCCGGGCCCAGAATCGCCGTTCCACAGCATCAACATGACCCATTGCCACCATGATGTTCACGGCGCGGGGTCCCGTGCTTTGTGAGAGGTCTGTGCCACTCTCAGACTTCATGTCCTCACTGCGCTGCTGTAGCCTCCTCGCCCGATTTCTCAGCATCTGCCTCTGGAAAAGGTGGATAAGGTTCGAGGTGTTGACAACAGCCATAACTGCAGCGATGGTCGCAGCGGGCTCCATGCTCGCAGTGCTGTGGCGTCCGCGCTGTCACTCACCAGAAAAGTGCGCGAACTGATTGCCCACCGACGCTTTCAGGGAGGGAGGGCGGGAGTGATGGTTGGATGACAACAGTTACCCAAAACCACCCTCGACACATTTTTTTCCCCAACAGGCATTGGGGGCTCAACCCAGAATTCCAATGGGCAGCGGGGACTGCGGGAACTGTGGGATAGCTGCCCACAGTGCACCGCTTCCAATGTCGACGCTTGCCCCATTAGTGTGGACTCACAAAGTCAAATTACTGTCCTTAGTGTGGATACACACATTCGACTTTGTAATATCGATTCCACATATTCGATTTAAGTACAATCAAACTACTCTCGTAGTGTAGACATACCCTAATTAAGTGTTCAAACACAACAACAACAAAGTCATTATTTTTCACCAAAAGAAAGGGATAAAAACAAGCCATGATAATAGGGAACAATGCTATTCTCACAGAGTGTTTAGCTCTTCAAAATACACTCACTGCAAATACAGTGCTTCAACTCAGTACATTCTAAGCATTAGTTAGCAGTAGCGATGGACCCCTCCCCATCTGTTGTGATATTTTTTGTCAGTGACCCTAGGAAAGTCGTCATAACATTCTTCATCACATCTGAAACAAGCACTAGTTTCTATTATTCTGGTTACATCCATAATGGAAACATACAGCCTCTAACGGGGACGACGACAGGATAGTGGCACTGAAAAAGAAAGTAAGCAGAGACCATTTTTCCAGTAAGATTCCCTCCATTTATTTCCAACCTCAACTCCCACCATTGACAAGGCCTAGCTCAGATGGCCTGATCTCAGCTCATTCTGGAGCATGTCAGTGTTGCTTAATGGGTGGTGGGTGAGGAAGAAAAAAATGGTAGGGGGAAGGCTAATGGGAGGTGCTCCATATCCCACATATGCTTACATGCTACCTCTACTGTATTTCCAGGTCCTACCAGCATGCGGAGCAAGGCACTAAAACTCAGATCACTACATTTGCTCCTCTTTGCTTCTGCTGTCTTTACTCTTTGGCTTTTAGAATGCCTGATTAAATTTAAGATTCGAGAAACAGCAATGACCAGGTAAGAATCTGAACGTCTTGAAAACACACACACAGTAGAACAGTATCTAACAAAGCATTATCAGTAGAAATTCCTGTATAATCGTTTTTTTCCTGCTGTGCTCTAGACAGCTGTTCCATTTATGTCTCATGCTCTTTTATGCTTGCTTGGGTCTGACACCATAGAGTCCCACCCAGCCCACAAATCCTGGTTCTTGTGAGATTTGAAAGGACAGTCCACAGCTGGCTCAACAAAGACAGCTAAATAGGCTGAAACTCCCGGATGAGTTTCAGCAAAGATAACAGGGCTGCTTAGAGGCCAAAGAGAGGGAAGGAGGCACCCAAATCAAACCTTAAATAAAACCTACATTTGGTTGAAAATGTGAACTAGAGTTCAGATGGGTTTTACCCACCTTTTATTATGTTGACACATAAGTGGGTCAGTGTGTGTCTAAAATTCTTTAGAGTAAATATGAACACAAGGCAAGGACTTTTAAAATAGACACAACATGGGTCATGTTCAAAAAATAATTGAAGAAATGGTCTTAGTAAATTTTCTCATGAGTGCTAAGTATTATTCATGTTTTGGCAAAATAATTATCTGTGTTTTTCATTAGAAGACAATAGTTTTCCACCAACTGGATTACCTAATCTCGGTAGAAAATTAATACATCATATAGCAATTAAATACATTACATTTTCCCTTTTATCATTTGTAAACAGTGGAACAGATTATTGGCTTTTAAAGTAACAAAATTAGTTGTTCCTTAAAATTATGTCATTAAATCTTCTCCGTATGCCAAATGCACTCTGAAGGGTCAGTGTCTGCAAGAGCTTTCTATATAAGTATTAACAGAATGATAATAGATTATCTTAATTTATCTAAAGGCTTGAATATTTCTTAGTTCATAATAATCCCATTTTACATACAACATAAATTGAAATAGAACAGTATCTCTTTACAGCAGTTGCACATGATTGTGTTAGAGTTTTCTGAAATATTGGAATTGTCCATTTATAACTATTTGAAAATCCAGGGGTTGTTAAGAATCAGGTCATAATGCAGCTGTGACAAGAAAATTATTTTTATAATAGCTAAAAACAAGCTAATTCAATTCTAATGCAGAAATGTAGTTGCCTGTTCACTGCACCAAAATCAAAGGAAATAAAGAGGAGGAAAATAAAAGGCTGAATTGTTTACACAACCTTTAATTATAATATAAAAATGAGGAATGTTAAAGCTGTCCCTTTATTTCTGCTATGCTGACAGGGGCAGGAAAAGATTTGCTTTACAAAACAATTAAAATAAATAAATCTAAAATGCAGCTTGTAAGTCAATCTTAGGGCTATGCCAGCCTTTAATGTTTTCTATTTTAAGAAGCCTATTTAAAAGGCACTGATCATCACGGTGTCTAGAACATGAGTTTTCACGTGACACACAATTGTTTGCATGTTTCAAGCACTTTCCTCTTTTTCTACCCTGGTTAATTCTTGTAACCAAGCACTTTATTGCCATTTATGAGCATTCTGCTTTCACTGTACAATTAAAGTAAACTTTACCAGAGTGCTTATTTTGCTGGGGATGCAGGAAACAATTTTAAGGATCAGAAGGACAATATGAAAGTTAGTCTGTAGAGGCAGACAATGCAACTGGGAATTAATCAGCTAACTGCCATTTGTTCCTTTAGAAATCTCCTGGGTAATGTTTAAGGTAACAAAGGCAACATTTAAGTATTTGTGACCTTTGTAGTGACCCTGTGAATGACAAATGTTCATTGAAATTAATTAACCAGCTTAAAGTACACACCAACTCCCCAATTTCCTTCCAAAATGTTCCGGCAAAAGAAACTGTCTGAAATAAAGAGGCAGTACAAAAGCCATGGAGGTACAGGGCCTGATCCAAAGACCATTAAAATGCAAGGGAGTTTTTCAGTCCACAATATTGAATTTTGGATCAGGCCCCAGTGACTAAAACATCTATTAGCAAATTAACATGAATGAGGAAAACAGTTATTTGAACTCCTTCCTTTTTAAATGATAAACTAGCAGAGCTCCACCTTGAGTTAAATGTCTGATTAATTCCTAGCTCATGCTACAATTAATGTCAAAAAATGGTAAACCTGAGATTCATGCTTCAGTGAAATGGCCATATTAACTTGGTCTGGAAAACTGATGTATAAAATAAACACTTATCACAGTTGTCACTAAAATAGTTTACATTAATTTGCCTTGTCATGGTACATACTACAAAGCAAACCTGTTTGGTCTACCACAGCAAACTTCTGTTAAATGCCACAATAATATATTCAAATATAGATATATATGTACAGAAGTCAGAGATTCAAAGTATGATTGCATTATTTAATGTTTTGCTTTTCTCTCTGTTGTGTTAACTTTAATGACTATTTACTGGAGGAACAGGGGTAGAACCCTCATCAATAAGCAAAATACATTGTTCCAAATTTTCACAAAACATGTCAGGCCCTTCAGCATGCAAAGAAAACAGAAACCAACAAGTCCACATCCTTAAATATACCCATAGTTATTATAATGGGACACTATAAATATGGGACCATCAATGCTCGATGATGGCAAGCAAGAAACCTTGTGTTTAGCTCCTGGGCTCCCTTGGGATATGACAAAGGTGAAGATATCTGGATACGCAATAGAATAGAGTAACAAGCTATAAGCAACAAGCATACACAACAACATGACTAAATTTATTAGAACTGGGAGGGTTACTGCTCAGGTGCCATGGTAGTCCAGGCTTGCAGCTGAGGTAAGTGAAAACAAGTTTTCCCCAGAGCACCACTGATTAGACCGCCAGACAAACTGGAAACTCCTTTGGAGACAGAAGTTAAAATGAACCAAAGAAGACTGGCATGTAAAACCTCAAACCTCATCCTGCCTGGCCCTTGAATTCTGTTTCCTAACAATGATCTGCTAGGACAGGTAAGTCACAGAAAATGCCAGAAAGCTGAGCATGGTTATGGGCTGACAGCCAGAGCCAGAGACCAAATGTGAAATAATAGCAGCTGTGAAATTGACAAGAATGTCAATTTCACAGCTGATAGGCTCCCTGTTGTGAAACTGAGCCCCAACCCACTCTGACTGGCAGCCCTAGGGCGGAGGGCTCCAGCTGTGAGCCCCAAGTGGCTGTCAGTGCCTCACACTCCAGCTGTCAGTTCCTCACAATGCCCCACTTCAGCTGGTGCAAGCACTCATTGTGAGGACACGCACAACTGGCAGAAGGAGTGTATTATGGACACTGACAGCCGATGTAATTACTGCAGTGGCTGTAAGTCGACCTAGTTTTGTAGTGTAGACAAGCCCTTACTATAATTAGTAAGGACCCCTCCACATGAGTAAAACACATCCTTCTTTTCTAGTTACCATTGCAGTACATGGTCATAAAACACAGAGACAGACAGACATGATTAAAGAATGAAATTAAAAAACTAGATTTAAATTAAAAACTATGGAAACTTCTTTCCACAGCTGAAAGAAGTGTATACTTTTAAAAATGTTGTCCATCATCTAAAACAAAAGTAAGATAGCCCTAACAGTGATATCAACTGTAAAAACACTGATTTGCCAAAGAAGAAATTTCTAAATACCACACCTGTTCAACTTAAATTCAAAGTATATTTCCTTTTTCATTCTAGCCTTGAATCCAAAACAAATATTCTACATTAAATTTTTGAATTGGCTGCCACCTTGTGGTATTCTCTATGGAACATCAGATTAGGTTTATTCACTGTAAATTACCCAATACATGTAAGAACTAGATACAGAGAGTGGAACAACATACACTTTTCTCTAGCATTTATTATTTGTAATACAGTAGAACCTAGAGAGTCTAGGATTGTCCCTTTGCTAACCGTTTTGTAAAAAAGAATTAAAAACACGTACAAATTTTAAAGGAACATTTCATAACAAGTCCTGCATACTCTTAGGCTTGGTCTACACTGGTGGGGTGGAAATTGATTTGGGTTACACAACTTCAGCTACGTGAACAACGTAGCTGAAGTCGACATATTTAGATCTACTTACCCCGTCAACTCCTTCTGCGCCTCTTGCTCCGGTGGAGCACTGGAGTCAACAGGAGAGCGCTCAGCGGTCGATTTATCGCGTCTTCACTAGACACGATAAATTGACCACTGCTGGATCGATCACTCCGGAGGTAAGTGTAGACATGCCCATAGACTTCAATCAACCCTTTTCCATTGTCCCTCAGTGCTAGAAAGAGTTCTGCTTCTCTCTGTCCTAATATGGGAAGCACTTGTGAATTTCTTTAGGTCATAAATTATATAACAGTACCCTCACGCAAGTGGTCCTATTGGTATGGCAGAGAGAAGTGGGTGTCTCTTTCTAGCACTGTGGAAAAGGGTTGATTGAAGTACATGAGTGCATAAAACTTGTTTTAAATTGTGTGTGAGACAAGGTAAGATCACCAGTGTATGGCTGGCAATCTAAAAAAGTTCACAAGTGGTTCTATACATAATATTCCGAAGCAGGGCTCTTAACGTCTCACTGAGCTAAGGCTTTTGAGTGAGCAGGGGAAGGAAAATTAGGAGTGCTGTAACAGTCCCAACAATGGAACAGTGAGCCTGCTCATGAATGATATAGCTTGAGATTTGTACTGCCACCCAATATTATAATATTGAAGCACATTCCACACAAAATAGATTGACAGAGAGGTCCCTACTGAACTTCATGAAGCATCTGGCTTTTCTCTCTTTATGGGTTATAAATAGCTCTGCTTGGGACAGTTTTAACGTATCTCCTCTATATGTTTATTATACAGCCAGCTTCCTTCAGCTCTCCTCTGCTTTCACCCCCAATCATCTCATCAGGCCCCTCCTCCAACCCTTCCTTCAATCAGGAAATAAAGTCAAATTCTGAGAGAAATCTGAGGTCAAAGCATACGCAAACTGATTTTTTCCTCATTATTAATTATCAAAAGGAACTGGAGATTTAAAAAATTGTGGGAGAATGACATGTAAGAGCAACCCTTTAGATACAACATAAAACAGTTATACATATGCTTACAACACATTTTTCTTCATCTCATCCAATTACGATATTGCTTTTAAAAAGAGCTTCACCACTTACAGTTAAAAAGAGGCAAAAGTCAGTAGCACAATTCTGAAGTTATTCTTGAGTTGTTAGTTCACAACAGTGTTTTCTGATAGGTTGCTATTACTGTATCTGTGAAATTATACCATTAAATATCCTCCCTCCCCCAAACCTATGCTGAAGCATAAAAATCTCATGAATTGTAACAATTTACACTAGTTAAAATATTCTAGTGGCAGAGGGTATTCAAAGTTTTGAATGAACCCAAGCCATCTTAAATTATTTACTTCCTTTTGTAAATTGTCAGAATCATCCTACAATGTTAGAAAAAGTTAAAAAGACTGCAGAGTTGCTGAGTGGATTCTTATGATTTGACATTAGAAAATATTTACCTTGCTCTGAAGTTGCTGTGTTTTCCACTGGCAGCTCATAGTCATGGCACCTTTTCTCTGAAGCAGGCACTGCAAAGAGGCTTCCAGAGGCCCACAAGTTTCCACTAGTAATACCTTCTTTCCATCTACAGTTTTAACTGCTTGACAAGAAAAGGCATCAGTCACTTAAGCTGTCTATTGTAGTAAAAGACATTCAATACTAAACTTCACTGGAGCATGGAGCTAGCCCACAGATGTCCACGTAAGTGGACGTTCTGCCATTTGCCTTACTAAGAGACAAGGTTTTTAATTACAAGAAGCCCTATAGAAGGGCTCTATGTGCTAGTAAACTTCTGATCATTGCAATGTTGAAAATGCCATAAACTTGTCTCTGGAAGAACTAACACAAAGGTAGTTTCCAATTTGTTTATGTGAAAAGTGACAATCTTACCCTGATTAGTGTGAATGTTCAGTACATATTGCTGAATTAAATGGAATCTGGGTTTGTTTGCATATAATCCTTTAATTTATCCAGTTGTAACAAGGTACTTCACCATTTTATTTAAAATTTGCCTACTTTTAAAGGACAGTTGCTTCCAAAATTCAGAAGCACAATGGGATAAGTCTATTTTTGAATGATTGTTGTAATTGATTTAAGCCAGTACATTGACAGTATCTTTATAAAAGATGTAAAAAACCCCCAATTTTTGGTTGTTTACAGGTAAAGTCATCTGCAATTTCAATGTTACCAAATATACAATGTAGTCCAAAACAAAAGCTCCATTCATTAATAATCTACAGGAAAATTTTGATTTATCCAAATTATTTATATATATATATATATATAACACGACAAAAACCAAGTCAAACAGGTGTTTGCAGGGTTTATTTATTTTAACGTGTTACCATGGTTTTGCAGGAGGCAAATCCACTACAGTGCAGTGAGTTTACATGTTTATTTTGTGCATATCAGAAAAAATCATGAAGAAATACAGAACAAGACTAATGTATGACAAAAACTGGAAAAAAAAAATACTAGGGAAAGGTTTCATTACCAAGGATCTTATACAGGAATCTCACAAACCATCAGGAATACAAAACCTTGTACTTGGCAATATTAGAAATAGAATCACGCAAGATTGTCTTACCTAGTTTTTCAAGAAGCTCCATCACAGCGCTGGCAGTGGGAGAAACTGAACAGTTGTAAGTATCTCCCCGCACCAACCGTCCCAGGTTTACATCTGATACTCTATAAAGGAAAAACATGGAGACATATAGAACAGAGTGTGTGTGTGAGATATATTTTAATTAGAGCTTGGCCTGTGGGTTACATCCTATGTGTTAAAATACAGACTCGATGGCTCATAGAACTAGCAATAGTATATGGTTACTAGATTATTTTAATCTCTAAACTCCTATATCTAGCACTACCCCCAAGAGCTTAGATTTCAAACAACATAGAACTTTCAAGATAGATAAAAGAAGGGGAACAAGGGCTAGAAGAAATAAAACGAGTGCACGACAATTTGACATGTTCAAGTAGAATATGAGGGAAAGAAGGAGGGAGGAAAAACAGAAAGAGGAGCATCTGTCAGAGGCGGGTGGAAAGCTACATAAAAGCAGTAGGGAGTTTAGAGAGGTTTGGAAGTACTCAGGATATCTGACGTCCAGGAAGGAATGTTATTCCAGAAGGTTGGAGCAGTGTGAGAAAAGGCAAGAGTGAGAGGAAGAGACAAAAGGAACAAAACGGTAGGGCAGCCCAGGTCTGTTGCTGTAATTTAGACAGGACCCTATGACTGTTTAAGTTACGCCAGAGCCTTTCCAGCCCTTGGAGCAGTTCAGGATAGACTGGGAGGGTGCAAATGTGACTTAAAACTACCTTAGACCCATGCCCCCTTTAGACATTCAGCCAAGACTCTCACCCTGGAGCTTTCTTTAAAAATGCTGTCAATGAAATTAATAAGAACGACAACCACGGAGGACTGGCAGATGAACGAGAGAATAAAATAGGAACATGGTTTTTGTTGGCTTTAAGTAACTACTTCTCAGGCTTACAGTTAGCAAAGATTAAAGCACAATACTATCAACATGACTTAAGCAGACACCGTTTGCTTGATTTTATAAGCTTTTGTCCACACTTAATGACAGTTAAACACGGTGACTGAGGAATCTATTAGTGAAAAGCAATGGGGAAAATAGATTTTAGAGACATAAAACTTGTATCTGCTCTGGCTACCTCTCACTACTTAGCTTACCCATCCACATCCTTCTCTGGTTTTATTGCATTTAATATTTTGCTGCTGTATGCATTTTCAGAGAGGTGAAGGGCAACGCCATGGACCGTAGGATCTTCATTGAGTCTCAAGATTTCACCAACAATCTAGGAAGTTAATAAAACACTTTAGAAGACAGGATAAAGTCAGAAGTAGAACATTATGAAATAAAAATGGATTGTAGCTGTAAAATAATACTTATAACACATGGCATTTGTCATCTGTCTAGTTCTCTCATGCTTTAGCAGAAAGAGAAGTGTGCAGCAAATCTGTGGCATATACACACAAAGCTTAGTGAGTAGTAAGTACATGAACAATTATCCCCATATATGGAGTTGCAGTGGTATAACTGAAGGAATTTGTCCCTAACATTGCTGAAATGATGATCAACAGATAAATGTATGTAAAGAGACCTGTTCCATTGTGAAGGAAAAGGGAAGAGAGCTTAATTATGATACTTAAAGGGCAAGGACACAGAATAAGACCCTGCAAAAACAATTTCCATTAGCCATATTAAAACCAAAAACAAAACTAACTAAAATTCAGAACCATCCAGATGTTTACATGGTTATAACTGTGTGATTTTGTTGTAACCTTTGTCCTACCTCCCATTTTCCCCCAACTCTACCTCCCCATTTGTTTATCATTCTCATTTGTTACATTAAAATCACCTCCTGCACTAGATATCAGTGCACATATTCCTATGCACTCTACCCATATTTAAAAACCAAACAAAGTTCCAAAAACAAGTGTTTTTAGTAAGACCACCAAAATAAATGTAAACACTTGTTTTTGGAACTTTGCGTATTTATTTTTTAAATATGGGTAGAGTGAAGATGTGATAAACTAGAAACAAAAGAAAAAATAGATATTTTAAAAGGGAAAAATATTCCCAGAAGAATTAAAATGACTGAATGTAAAGTTTGATTTAACTACCAATTGAACGTTTTTGTGCTCAGCTGGTGCAAATGTTGTTCTTCACCAAACAAACGATAACCTCTGTATATAGGAATACATGCACTGATATCTAGTGCAGGAGGTGATTTTGATGTAACAAAATGACACTCAGAGAAAAGGTTTTATCTTCTCTTATTATGAAGTGTTTAACTTAATAATCTAAACCAGCCAAATGACAAGTGATACAGCCACATATCCTTAAACGGTACGAGAAGTACAAAGGTGGGGCCCAAACCAAAACTAGAGGCCCAACTATTTCCAGACTTTTTAAGTGTTTATAAAATTTCAATACTGACCTAGATCTGGTTGTATCAATATTTTAGACAAAACCACTCCCAATCCAGATTTGAATTCTGTGTCTGAGTCCATCTCTAATAAAATATCACACCTGATCCATTGTGATACATTCCATTTTCCCATGGCTTCAAAAATTAAAACTTACACTGTAAACAAATTCTATATATTCCCTTTTGAAAAAAGTTAACTAGCACACACCTCTTCATTACCCGGCCTAAGCTGTATCTTTGTGCATCACAGAATCAAAGAAAATTTACTACGAAGTTATGTAATTTTACATTTATTTCAGCTCATATTTATAATGGAAAGTGAGGCTAGCGCTAAGTAAGAGCTTGTGAAGAGTACCTTGAAAATAAATTTTAATAGCTTTAAAAAAAACATTTAAATTGTATGTACATGTAAAAGAATCTCTTGAGTGCACAGAGTCCTCACAGACCTCACCCTCACTCAGTCAGTAGATCCACATTCTATTCCAGACTCTGCAATGAACCTGCTGTGTGACACTAGGCAAGTCATTTAACCTCTCTGAGTCAGTTTTTCCATCTGTGAAATGGAGATAATGATACTAGCTGATCTTTCTAAAGCAGATGCAAGGTCTAATGAAGAAAAGCATTATACAAGTGCTAACTTTTATTAATAATAATTAACACTTAATCATTTTGACATGCTTAATACCATTCTATATGACTTTATTCTATACTTCTAATTTTCTTACTTCTACTTTGCACTTTATAAGCATACTTCATTCAAGACTCTCAAAGCCTATAGTCAGATAAGCCCCTCAGCATTTCTGTGAGCCGAGGCTATATTATCCCCAGTTCACAGATGGGAAAATGAGGCAGAGAGACTAAGTGATTTTCCCAAGGTTACCCAAGACATTTACAGCTGACCCAGGAAGAGAAACACACATTTTCCAATTTCTAGTTTGATGCTTCAGTCAGAAGACAATTTGAAGTGGAGCGTGACAGTGCTGTGGTACTAGATGAACTTGTGTGAAGGACGTGGGGCTGATCTGTAATAATTTACAAATCCTGTATGTGATGGGGCTAGTGAGACAGTTAGTGGGATAGTATGGCTACACTGGATTACTGGAATGTTTACTGGATGCACGTTGGATTAATTTAATAGTAGGGCTGTTAAGAAACTAGCCAGAAGACAACACAATGGTTTCCAATAAGCAACCTCCCAGTAAGTGTGACAGGAATCATTGGAAGACAATGCTTGAGCTTTTAGCTGGGAAGATACTATTTCCAGGCTCCAGCCATAGTTACAAACACACGTGACAGACTGATGCACAGTCTGCTGGAGGATCTGAAAAAGCAAAATCTGCCTGACCTTCTACCCCAGAGGTAGAGCCCTAGGGTAAGATGGACATGTTGTACACCTTCTGTTGTGTAAAATCCCTTTTCTCTTATGTTATGCTCTGTTATTTTTTAATTAATTTGGCCCTTTCACAATGTTAGTAAGTGTTTCTGTATTTAATACATACAAGCCCAAATCCTGACCTCAGTTACATTAGTTCAGTGCCTCTGACATAACTGTGCAACCAAAGTGAGAATTTGGTCCCCTCAATGTTACTATTAACAAATGAAGGAATTTATTACTGCTATTTTTAACATTACCTCTGGCGGTGATATACACAGCCAGTTACAAACATATTTAAAATAATTCTAAAAATAATATATTCAGTTTAGAAGTTTCTCTGGCTAAAACCTGGTCTAATACAGTGAAGGAGTATGTGTATTCTGGAGAGCATGGAGGGAACAGTAACTGCATTAGACAAATATCAAGTTAGGGTCCCAACTGTGAAAACTCTCTGTATGTAGAATTTCCACTGACTTCAACAGAAGTTCCACATGTGGAGTGTTTGCAAGATTATATCCATGATGCACTCTGTTCTCATGGTTAAGGTACTAAACTGATAACCAAGGGATCCAAGTTCTGTTTTCTGCTCTGACACTTCCTCCCTCCCTCTCTCTCTCTCTATGTATGGGTATAATATTTGCCTACCTACACAGGAGTGCTACGAGTATACATTTATGTAATGTCTGCGAAGTGCTCAGAGGATTCAATGATGATGAATGCCATAAATACAATTTTAAACATTTCCATTTGGTGTTATAATTCAAGTATAAAGAAAAAGATTCCCACAAAGTGCTACAGTTACCTCATCTTCACTGCTACCCTGAGGGAGGCAAATGTGAATAACGTGCAGACCAATCTGCCAAGAGAAAACAAATATTTTAAGTTACTACAACAATCAGAGGGCTCACAATTAAAATCAACCACATCTCCTAATCCTCACCTCTTTGGCAAAGTTCTGGTTTACGTCTTGCACCAAATCTTCATCACTCACCTTAAAGGGACCAAAAAAAAAGGCAGAATGTAAGTAATCTAAGGACAGAATTTAGCACCAAAGATTATATAGGATTATATTTTAAGAAAAATTGTGTGTACTCTGATACATAGATCTACAGAAAGAAGGTGGAGTGCAAACATTTCTCTTTCCAAGGTGCTGGAACTAGGGATGTTGGCACACCCCCTAGCTTGAAGCAGTTTCCATCAGATACAGGGTTTACAGTTTGGTTCAATGGCTCTCACCAACCCCACTATAAAAATTGTTCCAGCACCCCTGTCTCTTTCAGTAGTGAGAGGAGGTTAAAGCTGCCCAGTCTATAGGAATCTGACAGAAGGCCAGCTTGGAATATTTACCTTGGCTTGGTATGTTGAAATATATATCTTAAAGATAAGAGCTGGATGTTTTCCCTACTTTAAGCAAATTTGTTTAGTTAAAAAAGGCGCCAGTCCAACAATACTTGAAAGTGAAGTTATTTTTGCATCCCTATAACAGGTAAAGCACAGTCAATGGCAATAAAAGCATTTTCTACACTTCCCTCAAAATATGCCACAACTCAAGTCTTTTCCACCTCTACTGAATGTGATGTGAACCACTATCTACTGGGAACTGGACTAAAGTCACCAACTCTTTCCACAGACTCCAACAGAAATTTATCTTATGGTAACTGTTTTTAGCGCCTATTGATCTGGGACAGATTTGAACCAATGACTTAGAAGTAAAAGGAGCTGCATCCCATCACTATCCTTCTAGTCCCTGTAATTTTTGCATTTTAATAACTCAGTACAATGGATTATTACACATCTTCCCAGTCTGGAAGCCTTAGACACCTAAAGAGAGTTATCCCATGACTTTCTGTGGAAACCAGCTATACACCACTAAGAATGTTTGTATATTTCAAAGACAGCAGCTCTTTAAGACTTGGCAATAAAGCCAGCTGTTGATCACTCATGAGATGCTCAAATAGCAGAACTTGTTCCTACTTTTAAAAGTTATCAATAAAACTTTGTACATATATAGATTTATTATTAGAACTCATTCCACAGCTTATAAGAAGCTAACTAGGAAACACCAATCAGTACAAATGCCCTTCTATTAAAGTCTTTTCTGCTACTCTACTGATAGTACATATAAAATTATTTTTTAAAATGTTTCAAAATGAAAATAAGAAGAAACAATCCTTTAGTTAAATAGACAAATAAATACTTTACCTGTACAATGGCAAGTGTCGGCTTAAATGTAGGGTGTCCTTTCTGCAACGATGCCAGGACTTTCTTTGAACTCTGAATGATTTCTCTGCAACACAACAGTAACATGTATCAATGTTTGTTACACATTTCTCTGTTACACCATTACAAGAAAGCGGTTGACATTAATTTTCCATACTATTTTAGTGACAGAATTCAGAACTACTGAATAAATATTTAAGCATGTTCAATGGTTTTATTTTCAAAGCAATGTGTATATATTAATAAATACAGTAACATTTGGCAGCTAAGTATAGCAAAACTGAAGTAGCAAATCCAGCCACAACACCTTCATTATTTAACTTGCATTTACCATTGCTCCGACATGCCCAGTCCTTTAGATTCTGCACCTCTAATTATTCCACAAGGCTTGGAAAATCCACTCACCGGTGAACAGGATACTTTAATAGTTAGAGGGGAGTGGAAACACTGACATACACGCTTTCTGCATAGTTTGTTTCATTTCAACTATCCCTAAAACCTGGGTGTGGGAATGATTTTCAAATGTGATCCAAACAAGTAATATCTTCCTGAGACTGCAGATAGCTCCAGTAGCTCTAGGGCTGGCTATAGCTTCCCCAAGCAGCAACAAAGTAAACTTGCTAAGATTAGACTAAGTTTCAATGCTGCTATTCACTGCCTGTGAGCAGCACTGAAACAAATGGAGCCTTGTCCAGTTCACTGCTGTTTTAATTGGGAAACAAATCAATCAATAAAAAATTAAGGAAATAAACGACATAAGCTTGTAATGAAGAAAATAAAACAAAAACATTACAAACTTTGAAGTCTACATGTAAAAAAATTAATTACATAATTTCATACTGTAATTTAATACATAATTGACTTCATGGAGAGCAGCATTTGGTTTTACTCTTTATGTTGTTACACAGAACCCATGAAGTACGTGCAACGTGGCAGTTAGCTGTACTCGGGGAGCCCCTCACTTAGTTTTCCCTTTCCTGATATCAGGGCACGTTGGTTTGTAACAAGGAAGTTTACGTGCACATGAGTGTTGTGCTGGAGTAACACGCGAGGCGAGTGGAGCAACGGGAGCCCGCAGAGCTTGCCATGCCCAGGGGATACTGCCAAGTGACTCCCCCAGGGGAGGTGGCGCAGGCCCGTATCCCGCTGAGGCGCGAGGCCGGAGAGGAAAGCAGAACCTCCCGGGGGAGGGGGTGGCAGCACCCGCCTCTGCCCCAACTCCGCCAAGTTCTTACATCAGACGCAGCGGGGCGCAGGCAGCCCCCGGGCCCCCACGTGGAGCTGTGGCCCGGCGCTAAGCGGGAAGAGCTGCGCGGCCGCCGCGAGGTACCAGCCGGGGGGCAGAAAAGACCCTGCGGCACCTCCACGTCCCTCCTATCCCGTAATAGCTCCCGGCCCAGCCGCAGCCCCCGGGACACTTGGCTGCGCTGGCTCCGCTTACCCGGCAGCCGAGCCCCGCGCGCCGCCAGCCTGTTGCTTCTCCCAGCGGCCCCAGGTACTGGCCGTGCCCCGGCGGGGCGCGGTCCCCTTCCTTCCGGCTAGCGGGGCGGCGGCTCCCCGGCTTAGGCGCCAGAGCGCGGAGAACCTCATGCTGCGGCGGTGGCTGGAGCTGTGCGGCGTGCGGGGGCCGGGCCGAGCCGAGCCGGCTCAGGGCCAGGGGGAGGGACGCAGCGCAGCAGCTCCGGCGGAGGGTGAAGCAGGAGCCGCTAGGGGCGCCCGGGGTCGGCAGCTAGTTCCGCCGCAAAGGCAGAGCGGGCCCGGCTGGGCGGCTTCCCGTGGCGGCTCGGCCAGACTCCGCCTGCAGCATTGGCCCCTAGCTAGGGTCTGTCGAGCCTGCGCTCAGCCTCGGGGAAAGCCAGGGCCCGCTTCCAGCCTCACAGGAATCAGGGAGACTGCGCCTAGGACCCAGAGGCCTCCTAAGACTTGGCTCCAAGCCTGCTGTTGTGCAGCATGGCACAGCTCAGGCCCCAGAGGGGCTGTATAGTGCACTATGGACAGCATGAGCCTGGAACCCAGCTCCAGCAACCCTACAGCCAGGTTTACAATGCAGTGTAGATGTTCAAGGACAGGCTTAGAAAGCTGGACTCCACCAGCCCAGATCCTACAGCTGCGGGTTTACCCCATAGCTTTAAGTGCCATAGGCCTCCGTTTTCCCATCTTTATCATGGGCAGCACACAGCACGGCCCCACCTAGTACACATGATTACAGTTTAAGTTAGGATGACCAGATGTCCTGATTTTATAGGGACAGTCCCAATTTGGGGGCCCTTTTCTTATAGAGGCTCCTATTACCCCCCACACCCTGTCCTGATGTTTTTGCACTTACTGTCTGGTGACCCTATTTTAAGTTGACATTGTTCCTTTAAGATAAAAAGTTTCATAAAACGGTTTAGTGCCTGTTTCAATGGAACAGCAAGCTTAGACTACACAAAGTCACATTTACCTCTATGTAATATAATATTAATAGCCTATGTTCACCAAAGGTCATATTTGTAATTTGTGTTGAAAACTAAATGTTGCTACCTGCTATAAATAAATGTATAATGTAAGCAATCAACCTCCAATGCTCAGGTGCATTCAGACAGAAATATTTTCAGTTTGCCTGTCCACCTCTGCATCATGATGTCTGGCTGTCGTGTTAACACACCACTATCTAGTCAAGGGGCCACAGTTTGATAAAGATCAGGATGACACTTTATAGTATTACATTACTGTAGTTTCAATTGCTAAGGGTCTGTCTTAAGGGGCTAGATATTAAACTAGCCAGTCCCCTCATCTTATTTACAATTTTAAAGGGAGAGGGAAACCAGTTCTGTGTATGGGCGCTTTTACAACATGAATACACACACGCCTGTCAAAATTCATTATTTTTCTCATTCCATTTCTAAAAATCCTGAGTGTTTATTTTCCTCTCTCTCTCACACACACACATCATATCTCTGAATTGTTTCTGTTAAATACACATACATATTTTATGTCTGTAGGAAAATCAGTACAATATCTATAAAGTATGACTAACGCATACACAGAGTTAATGCCAGAGTAAATACTGGAAAATTTAGTAGGAACATGCACACAAGTGGGGCCTCATGCAGTCTCGTCTATAGATTTCATTACTGAAACTCAGGGAACAAGTATGCATTAAGCACAGTATTCCTGTTTCCTGACCAGTGCCTGGTCTTAATATCTGAAACATTTCTTTTATCTATATTCATTAGCACCACTCCATCCAAAATTGAGAGTGATTTTACAACATGAAAATTTACAATAGTCCAAGTGCAACGAGCAAGTGTGATAGTAAGATTAATGCTTACCCACCATCAATAATAAAATAACTTTGCCTAATTATAAACTATACCTATACCCTATAACCTGACCTTACCCCAAATACTCATTTTAAAAAAAAAGTCACTACAACAACCTAACTAAGGATAAAGATTATGATTAAACCCTCCCTGGTTTAGATAATCATTTAAACTCTCACCTTGTTTCTTAATGTGTCCGCTCACATATTAACAAACAGATGGTGTCTTGTGAATACTGCTTCCCTTCCCATTCATGATCACAAACATAGTATCTCTGTGTGAACGACATTAATTGCTTACATGGAAAAGTAATACAAGGAAAATATTGAATGTAGCTTATTATTACTGTCTTTAGTGCAATAAGTATTTTGTCTTTTTTGAAAACAGCTAGTCACTGTCAACTTTTACTCTTTGTTTCATGTTCCCTTCTGTTTCTCTCAGTTAGAAACAAGGACAGTTTGCATGTTAGTTCTCCACAGACCACACTTATATTCACTTTAATTATTTGAACATACTCCAGTCTTCTTTATACCTTCTCCAGCCCTAAAAGCATTCGGTCTCACCAAGGGGTGCTGAGAGCCATTGAACCAAACTAAATCCTGTATATGATGGAAACCACTTCAAGCCAGATGGTGCGGCGGCACCCCCAGTACCCCTAGTTCCAGCACCTATGGTCTTACTCTTCAGAACAACCAAGAGGCTGAGAACAGATCCCAGAGTCTGCTGATCCACTTTAGTTTAGATGGTACACACCCTCGGACTTGTCCATCAGATGTCTTGCAATACAGTGAATGACACTGATATGAAAGCTATGGGGCACAAGAGACCTGTATGCAGAAATCGGCTTTAGGCCTAGCAGAGATGTGCCAGGCCTTTCATATTTTAATGGGGTGTTCTGTTTTCCCATAACCAAGCAGGATAATTAAGAGGAACTTGCTCAGCAGGAATATTTTAGAGGGAACCAAGTGTCGGCTATGGATCTTAGGTGAGGTTTGGCACTGGTACCCTACACTTCCTTTAGAGTAGAGCAGCAGGATTTCAGCGGAGATAACAATGTGACCATTGAACATGGGATGTAATGAAAAAAAACAGGATTTTAAGGGACAAACGGGGACTTAAGATAGGCAGGAAGAGCAATGGAAAGTCATTTATTACCTGTAGAACAGATCTTTGACACTAGACCCTTTCAGTGTTTCCACAGGCTATTAACACTTTTACATTCACACCTCACTGTTCTCACAGGGTGCTCTATAACAGTCATTCCTTCTATTCAAGATTGCTGTAATTTTGTCTCCATAAAGTGGTTTGATACTATGAGCATACCTTTTATGAATGTAACAGTAACTTTTAGGCAAGAAAATGGTGAATCATTAACTCTTTCTTGTGCGAGCAGAACTCAGGGTGTGAAGCCAAGGTGGCCTAAATGTACAGAGAGAAGGGCATGATAGCACAAGTCATCCACAAACCGTGTGCTGCTGGAAAGCCTAAAGCCAGCTGGTGCAGCTGAGACAGCATTCAGGCTTGAGCTGACTGGGAGTTGCCCTGAATCAGTGTTTCTTTGGTGCCCTAGCTGGAATTTAATGCTGCCTTCCCCTGACAGTAACTATGTGGATGAACCATCATGGTAGCTTTGCCTCCCCTACCCTCTGGAGGTCTCCAGAGGAGGGTCAGCACAGTGATCCTGCACAGCTACTGTAGTCTCCTGAAGCCAACAGGAGTAATTTGAGCCCTTTGTCTGAACATATGAATGCTTTGTATCCTTCTTTCTTCCAAGAACAGGTACTGTGAGTGACTCTAAAACTTCACTATGTAAATCTAGGAACAGAGAGAGGAGGATACTTACCTGTAACTGGAGGTTCTTCAAGATGTGTGGTCCCTATCTGTGTGCCACTGTGGGTTACGCATGAGCACCGTGCGCCCGAAGTCGAAGAATTTGAAAGTAGTGTCTGTTGTTCATGGGCTCTGGGTCATCTCGTGCTTCTGAGGTAATAAAGGGTGGGGTGGACCGACTGCCTCTTCAGTTGGTTCTCCTCCATGAATCAGAGAATATCTGAAGCAGAGGGAAAGAAGGGCAATTAGGGACCACACATCTTGAAGAACTTCCATTTACAGGTAATTAACCTCCTCCTCTTCTTCAAGAGCTATGGTCTCTATTGTATTCCTCTGTGGGTGATTGACAAGCAATACCTACGTAGGTGGAGGGTGCGAGGATGAGAATGGTAGGGTCGAGAAGAGAACTGCTGTTCCAAAGGAGGCATCAGTAGCTGAGTCTTGTACCAGGGTGTAATGTCTTGCAAACATGTGGACAGAAAAGTGGTCACTTTACAGATGTCTGGAAGGGGTATGTCCTGAAGAGACAGTACAGTTGTGGCTTGGGCTCTCATGGAGTGAGCTCATACCCCTGGAGTGGGAGGAGGAGAGGTTTGAGAGCAGACAGAGTAGAATGCAACCAGATATCTGTTTAGAACTTCTCTGGGTGGAGATGGTATGTCCCCTGACTCCGCTATAGCGACAAACAGCCTCAGGGACTTTCTGAATGGTTTTGTTCTCTGCAGGTAAAAGGCCAAGGCTCATCAAATGTCTAGGGAGCGAAACCTATGTTCTTCAGTAGCTGCGTGCGGTTTCAGGAAGAATACAGGTAAGAATAGATAGATACAGGTGAAATTCTGAAACCACATTAGGGATTAATTTGGGGTGTAGGTGTAAAGAAACTGTATCTTTGTGAAATAGCTATGGAGGGTCTGCCATCATTGCACCAAGTTCACCAACTCTCCTTGCCGATGAGATGGCTGCAAGAAAGATGACCTTCATGAAGAAGAGGAACATGGAGCAAGTCCCTAAGGGTCCAAAGAGGGGTGGGCATGTCAGAACCGAAAGAATGAGATTTAAGTCCTATTGGAGTGTTATCTTTCAAGGAGATGGGAAAGTTCTTATCAGGCCTTTCCACAATTGCGTGGTTAGTGGGTGTGCAAAAATAGAGTAGCCCTCCATAGAGGGATGGAATGCACTGATAGCCGCCAAATGGACTGACAGGGAACTGAGGGATAGACCCAATGTTTTCAAAGGGGTGAGGGGGGGGAGAGATGCTGAAGCCACTGTTTCATCTGGTGATAATGATGATGATAGTGTGGTAGTACTCCTGCTCCTCTTCTATCGGATCCAAAGGTAAATTTGATCATTCCCTTGGAGGGACCACAGGTGGTGACTCCCTAGAAGAGCAAATAGATTCCAAAGGGGGGTACTTTTGCCAAGGTCCAGAGTATGAACAATAGGTGGGGTCTAAAGGTGATGGCAGTGGTCCCCATGGCATGGGGTACCAGTCACTCTGAGCCAGGTGAGGTAGTGGTTGGTCCCAGGGTCGTGTGAGTCTCTTGGGGAATGGGGGTACAGGAGGAGTGGTTCCAAATCTCCTGAGGAGGAAAGAGTTAACTCGGGTTCCAATGGCAGTATCGTCAGTGCTGATGGAGAGATGGAGATTGTGTGTGTGGGGAGGGCGGTGATAAACTCCATCCCACCAGCAGATCTCTTGGAGGCAATATAAACTCTGGAAATGGAGGGTTCTAATGGAGCGGGGGGATTCTGAATTCGGGAGAGCAAAAATGCCCTGTGGTGCAGTCATGGATCTGGAGCTCCCTAGTATAAGAGGGTCTCTTTCTGCCCAGGCCATCGATGCCAGCGGTGATGATGGTATCCTGTGGTAGTCGGTCTTCCATTAATGGACTTAACTTCCATGAATTTATCTAGTTCTCTTTTAAACCCTGTTATAGTCCTAGCCTTCGCAACCTCCTCAGGCAAAGAGTTCCACAAGTTGACTGTGTGAAGAACTTCCTTTTATTTGTTTTAAACCTGCTGTCCATTAATTTCATTTGGTGGCCCCTAGTTCTTATATTATGGGAACAAGTAAATAACTTTTCTTTATTCATTTTCTCCACACCACTCATGATTTTATATACCTCTATCATATCCCCCCTTAGTCTCTTTTCCAAGCTGAAAAGTCCTAGCCTCTTTAATCTCTCCTCATATGGGACCTGTTCCAAACCCCTAATCATTTTAGTTGCCCTTCTCTGAACCTTTTCTAATGCGAGTATATCTTTTTTTGAAATGAGGAGACCACATCTGTATGCAGTATTCAAGATGTGGGCATACCATGGATTTATATAAGGGCAATAAGATATTCAGCTTATTCTCTATCGTTTTTGAATGATTCCTAACATCCTGTTTGCCCTTTTGACTGCCACTGCACATTGCATGGACGTCTTCAGAGAACTATCCACGATGACTCCAAGATCTCTTTCCTGAGTAGTTGTAGCTAAATTAGTCCCATCATATTATATGTATAGGTGGTTGGTTTTTGTTTTTTCCACTGTGCATTACTTTACATTTATCCACATTAAATGTCATTTGCCATTTTGTTGCCCAATCACTTAGTTTTGTGAGATCTTTTTGAAGTTCTTCACTATCTGCTTTGGTCTTAACTATCTTGAGCAGTTTAGTATCGTCTGCAAACTTTGCCACCTCACTGTTTACCCCTTTCTCTAGATCATTTATGAATAAGTTGAATAAGATTGGTCAGGGCTGTCCTTAGGCATACGCAGCATATGCAGCTGCGTAGGGCACCATGAAATTTGGGGCACCAAATTGCCCCACATTTCATGGTGCCCTAGGCAGCTGCGTGCTGCATAGACGGCAGCACCAGCCCCGGTGACCAGCCCTATCCCTCGGCCGGCCCCCCCGCAAGGGGGTGTGGGGCCCCGGACAACTCCCTCTGCCCTGCCTCTTACCCTTCCCTGCTCCGCCCCCAGTACCCCCCCCTTTCGACCTCTTCCCCCAGCAACCCTGCACTCACCGGCAGCAGCGGAAAGCAGAGCAACCCAGACCCAGTCCCTCTATTCTGCCAGCTCCCAGCCGCGGCGCTCTGCTTCCCGCCACCGGTGAGTGTCGGGAAAGGATCGCACTCACCAGTGGCGGGAAGCGGCCCCACCCCGCTCTGCTTCCCTTGCCCCGGCCCCAGCCATGTCACTCAGGTTGGGGAAAGGACCACCCCTAGCTCTCACTGGTGGCAGGAAACGGAGCACCGCGGCTGGGAGCTGGCAGAGTGGAGCGGGTTGGGGCCGGGCTGCTCCGCTTCCCGCTGCTACCGGTGAGTGGAGGGGAATCCCTTCCCCCAAGCGACACGGCTGGGGCCAGGGTGAGGGAAGTGGAGTGGGCTGCTCCTGGCCCCCCGCTAATCCCCCGGGCCACTCAAAAGTGCCCCCCCACAGCTCCTGCCTCCCAAAGTTTGGGGAGGGGGGCTGGGGCCCCACGCAGCAGGGGGCTACGTAGGGCACCCAAATGGCTAGGGGCGGACCTGGGATTGGTCCTAGGACTGACCCTTGGGGAACACCATTAGTTACCCCTCTCCATTCTGAAAATTTACCATTTATTCCTACCCTTTGTTCCCTGTCTTTTAACCAATTCTCAATCCATGAAAGGATCTTCCCTCTTACCCCGACAACTTAATTTACATAAGAGCCTTTGGTAAGAGCCTTGTCAAAGGCTTTCTGGAAATCTAAGTACACCATCTACACTGGATCCCCCTTGTCCACATGTTTGTTAACCCCTTCAATGAACTCTAATAAATTAGTAAGACAGAATTTCCCTTTACAGAAGCCATGTTGACTTTTGCCCAACAATTTATGTTCTTCTATGTGTCTGACAATTTTATTCTTTACTATTGTTTCAACTAATTTGCATGGTACTGACGTTAGACTTACCGGTCTGTAATTGCCTCTAGAGAGCCCTTTTTAAATATTGGCGTTACATTAACTTCTATTGGGTACAGAAGCTGATTTAAAGGACAGGTTACAAACCATAGTTAGTAGTTCCGCAATTTCACATTTGAGTTATTTCAGAATTCTTGTGTGAATGCCATCTGGTCCTGGTGACTTGTTACTGTTAAGTTTATCAATTAATTCCAAAACCTCCTCTAATGACACTTCAATCTGTGACAATTCCTCAGATTTGTTAGCTACAAAGTTCGGCTCAGGTTTGGGAATCTCCCTAACTTCCTCAGCCGTGAAGACTGAGGCAAAGAATTCATTTAGTTTCTCCGTATGGATCGTCCAGGGGCCCCACTGGTTGTTTAGCAGGCTTCCTGCTTCTGATGTACTTAAAAAAAATTTTATTACCTTTTGAGTTTTTGGCTAGCTGTTCTTCAAATTCCTTTTTGGCTTTTCTTATTACATTTTTACACGTAATTTGGCAGCGTTTATGCTCCTTTCTATTTACCTCACTAGGATTTGACTTCCACTTTTTAAAAGATGCCTTTTTATCTCTCTCTTCTTCTTTTACATGGTTGTTAAGCCATGGTGGCTCTTTTTTTAGTTTTTACTGTGTTTTTTAATTTGGGGTACACATTTAAGTTGGGCTTCTATTATGATGTCTTTGAAAAGTGTCCATGCAGTTTGCAGGGATTTCACTGTAGTCACTGCCTTTTAAATTTCTGTTTAACTAACCTCCTAATTTTTGCATATTTCCCCTTTCTGAAATTAAATGCCACAGTGTTGAGCTGCTGAGGTGTTCTTCCCACCACAGGAATGTTAAAGGAATCAAAAGTCCCTGGTGTGGAGCCAGTGGAACCCTAGGTTTCTGTACCTTCTTGTTTTGCTTATGGGACTTAGGACATACAATGTCCTCATGGGCCGAGCCAGTGGGTTTGCTGATAGGCATGTTCGATATCTTCAGAACGGATTTAGAGGAAGTCTTAATTCCATGCTTATGGAAGTGCTTTCTAATCTCCTGATGAGGGCCCACCCGGGGGCAGTAGCGTAGCTAGTGGGGTGCAGGGGAAGCAGCCACTTCCCCTCAGCACGTTTTCAAAAAGCGGCGCACCTGCCGGCCGGTGCTGAACTCCTGCAAGCAAGTGGGGGGGGCAGCACGGCTGGAGGAGTCATGGGGAGGGGGCGGCACGACCGGAGGAGCAAGGGAGGGGGCGCAGCAGGGTGGCCCGCAGCGCGGCCGGCAGCCAATGGGGGGGGGGCGGCAGGCACGGCCAGAGGAGGCAGAGCGGGAGGGGGGCGTGCGCAGCATGGCGGTCTGCACAGCGTGGCCAACAGCCACGGCTGGAGGAGCGGGGGGGGGAGGGGCGCAGCAAGGCAGCCCACAGCGTGGCCGGCGGCCGCGGCTAAAGGAGCGGGTTGGGCATAGCAGGGCGGCCAGCGGCTGGAGGAGCGAGCGGGCGGCGCGGCCGGAGGAGCAAGCAGGGCGGCCAGCAGCCGCAGCCGGAGGAGCGAGGGGGGGGGGGGGGCGGCGGGGGGGGGCCCACGGGCGGGGGGCCGGGGGGGGGGGGGGGGGGGGGGGAAGCGCAGTGCAGTGGCCCGCAGCACGGCTGGCAGCCGTGGCCAGAGGAGGAGCCTTTTTTATGTTTGCTCCCCTTGCTCTTAGATCCTGGCTGCTCCCCTTGCTCTTAGATCCTGGCTACTCCACTGCCGGAGGGTGGATCTTCCAGCACTGGAGTTGGACTTTGCAGCAGGAGGCACACACCTTGCTGATTTATGCTGATGTACGGGGAGGTTCCCCAGCCTGGGTCCGATTGGGGGCTCATGGCCATCTGTATGCGGTATTTACATAGGTGACGTGTCTGTCCTTCTTGAGTACATCTAGGGAAGGACTGACAAATACTGCACCAAGCCTTAACATGAGCCTCTCCCAGGCAGTAGAGATAGCATTGCTGGTCATCACTGATTGAGAAGGATTGCAGGGAGGAGGCACAGAATTTGAAGATCAGAGCTCTGGGCATAGTCTACTACCTGAATGGGGTACAGGGGTGCGGTGTGGGGGTACTCCCATAGCCTAATATAATTCTAAAACCATCAACACTTCTAAATCTGTATGTTATTAAAGCTTCTAAAACTATGAACTATTTACAGCTAAAATATTGTTCTTCAGAAGAGCCAAGGACACTTAAGGTTCCAACCCAGACCATACAGTGATGAGTAGTAACTGAAGAGGCCATTCGTCCGTCCCGCCCTTTATCAATTTATTCCATTACCATTTCCGCTGTGGTGATGGTTGAATGTTTTCAAACTTGTTGCCATTTCTTGTTTTTACAATGCCATTTTTCAAATCTCCTTCCATTTTTATTTTATTAGTGGTAGCCTTTATGCTGTATTCTAGCTGGTGACATTTGTAAAAAAGGAAACATTTGGTGTAATTTTTATAGGATCATTATTATTTTAGGATGTTACAATAAATACCAGTATAAATATAAGTATCCCATTCTCCTTTCTACTTTACTAGTTGGGGGAGGTCAGGTCAAATCAACTGTTTCCTCTACACCAGTGGTTTTCAAACTGTGGGTCGTGACCCAGTATTGGGTCACGGAATGTAAGGCACTGGGTTGTGGTGGTGGCGGCTCTGGTCAGCACCGCCGATCAGGCCTTTTAAAAATCCCGTTGGCAGTGCTGCCTGGCTAAGGCAGGCTAGTCCCTACCTGTTCTGACACCACATTGTGCCCCGGAAGTGGCCAGCAGCAGGTCTGGCTCCTAGGCGGGGGGTGGGGAGGCCAGGGCACAGAGCTCCGGGTGCTGCCCCCGCCCTGAGCACCAGCTCCGCACTCCCATTAGCTGGGAACCGGCCAATGGCAGCTGGGGGAAGGGGGTGCCGGCAGGCAAGAGCTGCCTCTGCCTAGGAGCCGGACCTGCTGTCGGCTGCTTCCGGGGCACAGGGCGGTCCACGGTGCCAGGCAAGCAGGAAGCCTGCCTTAGCACTCCTGCTGCGCCACTGACCAGGAGCTGCCCAAGGTAAGCTCTGCCCCAATCCCCTACCCAGCCCTGAGCACCCACCAACCCAGAGCCCATTCCTGCACCCCAAACCCCTCTTCCCCATCCCCAGCCCAGAGCCCTGACCCCCTCCCACACCCCAACCCTCTGCCCCAGCCCAGAGCCCCCTCCCACACCCTGAACCCCTCATTCCTGGCCCTATCCCACAGCCCTCAGCCCCACAGCCCAACCCTCTGCCCCTGCCCTGAGCCCCTCCCACACCTCAAACCCCTCATCCCTACTTCCGTTGGTTACGGACATGAAAAATTTTCTTCAACCACTGCTCTTCACAACATTTACCTTAGTTCTCCAATTGCTGGGATGAGCAAACCTTAACAAATCAGATGGGCCAAGGAGAAGATGTTCAGATCACAATTAGGTTTAAATCAGGGTTTGGGTTCTAGTCTAAAGCCAGACCAGTGTAATAAAGTGTCAGCAGTAGAGATAGAGTCCTGGACCTCTGGAGCTAAAACCATGAGACACTATTGCCTGAGGCCTTGCCTACACTGGTAGTGGCATGCAGCATGTGTGTAGCTACACCCACTGTAGTAAAAAGCCAGCTGCGTCCATATTTCTGTGGAAGGCTCCAAAACAGGTGAAGCAGTGGGGAAAGACTCTGGTAGGGGGGAGCTGCTGGAGTCTTTCCCTGTGGCAGAGAAAGACTCCAGCAGCTTCCTATGTCAAGGAAAAGCTCCAGCAGTGAGGAGCTACTGGAGCCTCTCCTTGCTGCTTTCCCCTGCCAGGACCTCTCTCTACAGTGGGGAGGCAGTAGGAAACTACACTGTTAAAAATAGTGGCATAGATATGAGAGGCATTGCTTGGGCATGTAGAGAGACGTGTACAGTATATATCCTAAGATTCTGGCATGTCATTACTCTACTTGCCTAAGCAGTGTTTCACCATCTACAATGCTATTTATATCCATGGTAGACGTGTGTGCTGTGTATGTACTCTACACGCTGCTATAAGTATAGATATACTCTGAGTTAAAGGACCCATCTCTCTTTGCCAAAGCTGTAGCAAGTTCATCAACTTCTGTGTGACAGAATACGACATGAAGTACATTTTGTTTTTTGATTCGATTGGTAGTCTGATGAACTGTTCTTGCAAGTATTTGGCTGGATTTAAAGTAGAAAATAGGCCCTTTGTAGTTTTGCATCCAAACTGGAATTAGAACTGAGAGGCAGATTTTAGATCCAGGGATTCAAATTCACCCATACTCCCAATATCTGAAGGTGTTATATTCAAGGTTCTAGTTCTGGCCAATCTCCACAGCATTTTGGGATGGAGGTAATATACAGGCAGAGAAGTCAGTGGCTATACATATACTGAAGGATGGAGTCCTGTTACAAGATAGTATTGTCCTATAAACAGTTCATTTAAACACTGCTGTTTTGCAGACAGCTTGATTTTTGCAAAGAAATTTAGCATTTATTGCTTTTTTTTCCCCCTAAGCAGTACATACTTACATGCTTTTCTTAGTTTTGGCATGCTTTAAACTCAGCTTTTAAGCACAACAAAATGGTGAAAAGCTTATCTTAAGAAGTTTCCTACATGTACATATATTTTTACATATTCTTTACAAAACAAGTAATTAAAAAGTGCGATACAAGTTCCATCTCTTATCCACAGAACAAGATATTACACACACACACACACACACACACACATATATATATATATGCAGAAATTAAGAACTATACAGTTAAACTTGGAACAAGTAACTTCATTTTTCAACTCTTTGTCTGTTAGCCTAGTGCAGGAACTACCAAAAAATACAGAGGCTTAAACAATACAGAAACATGAGAGTTTTACCAGCAATATTACAGGATTAAAATAAATTCTCTTTCAAACAAATTTGCTTTAAAAAAAGATGGGTTTATTGCCAAAGGGAGGAGGAAACCATCTATGGGACAGCAACAACAGAAGGAGACAAATGCTACAAAACCATCAATTTTTACTATCTGTATTACAGAATTGTTGCTATGTTTATTCCATTCACATTTTTGTTGCCCTGAGGCTGCAGATAATTCACATTCTGACAATCTCACATCAGCTTTGTTCTGTTCAGAAAATGAACTTTTTAACCTTTGCTGTGAGACAACTTGTTCTTCTTAATTCCTCGCCCCTTCTTCTCCCCCCATCAAAGAAAGCTCGCACCAAGCTAATTGAGTCTGGTGGAGTGAAGTCTAATACAGTCTGAGAAAATATGCAGAAAAATGTTTTTCTGCAGAGATATGTACAGTATCTCCAACTCCATGCTTTTATCAAATAAGTATTGAATTAAGTCAATATGGATTTTTCTTGACATTATTTCCATGTCTTTGTAACATGTTTTTTGGGTGGAAATCACCATAAAAACAATTATACTGCACTTAATCCTAATGGATTGACATTTTGCAGTTGATATTGACTTTCCTTATTCCTGTTACTGGGCATTTTATTTTATTTATTTGTAAACTGTAACAGGAGCTGCCAACACAACTCAAACTTCCTACCAGTAGAGCCTAGGAAATATTTTTCTATCTTTTCAGATCTCATTTATTCATGGAAGAGCTGAAAGCTGTTAATCTTGTTTTACCAACAAAAATGTTTCCAGTTCTTAGCCTTTAGTCAATTTCAGCTGCCTATCTGCCAATAGCAAACTAAAATAATTTAAAGTACCCAAAATTAAAAATCATATGAAATTGATCCCTGGAAACAGTTACACATTGTTATAACTCCCCTCCGTTTTGTTCCATTGACTACATGAGATTTCATTAACTTCTGAAGTTTAAACAGAATTCCTAGTAGTTTAGACAAATCTAGATATGGTATAGTTAACACACAAATGTTAATTTCTATTCATATTTACATTACTTTACAAGCTATATTAAATAAATATCTGCATTACTAAATTTCAGTATCTTAAATATGTACAACATTATTCCTCAACTGTGTTTCACTAAATGCAGGTTCCAAAACTATTTGAACATCCACTATAACAAAAATGACTGTGTATAACAAAAGTGGGACTTGTGGTACAATGATCAAATAAACCTCCAAAGTACACATTCCTTAGCAATGCAAAGACTTGTGTAGTAGACAGTTCAACATAATCAACAGGCAACTCCTGAAATCTGCATCTCAGCAAAACAGAAGTCATTGAATATACCCTGGCAACTTCAGATGCATCTCAGAATAACCTATACAGTAATAGTTGACAATTCTAAAATAATTAGGTGGACTACTGTGCTTTGTAATTGAGTCAAGTAATGCATTATTAGTGGAAACAGAACATTAATAAGACCATGCTTAGTACAATACATTTAACTTTGTATCACTTCATCTACTTCTTCTGAAAAATTTAAAGCACCACAAAAACAGATTTACAAGATATATCCATGGCTGTAAAGTACACACATTTAGGCTTTCTTTTAAGTACAATGTTTTCAAGTAATAGAATCCAAAGCTGTGCAACAAAGAAAATAAAGGGAGCTAAACAGAAGCCAGTATAATATGAATCATTTGCAAAAGAATGGAATGTATTCTGAATCGAAAAGAAAGCTGTGTTGTTTTTGAACCATTGTTTCTAAACACAATGAGCAGATTCACCTCTTGCTCATTCAGGAAGTGCGCCAGCAAGGGTCACACTTCTTATATAGGAGATTCACCTCATCAGGAAGGGCAGCTTGAAGTTCAGTCAGAGGCATTAAAGGAGCACCCTGCAGCAAGAATGTGTTAATTAACACATCCCCCAGTCGCCCTGGTCAAGCCTCTTTACTCTGCCAGCATCACCTATTTTGGGGATAAGCAAATTTCCTGCAGGCCCCAGCACATGGGAGTTAGGGTTGCCACCTGGCCGGTTTTTAACAAGCCTTGCCAGTGAAATGATTTAATGGGCTGCTCCCCCACCCTGAGGATAAGGGGGGAGGAAATACTCAGCAGAGACTTCCCATAGGCCTCTCCCTTTAAGACCTGGGCCTGCCTTGGAGGACTTAGCTCCCTTCCCCTTCTTCCTGGCATGCTCTGGGTCAACCGGACTCTCTAGCCTCCATCTAGATAGGAGAAAGGGGACAAGTGGGGTTGTTATTGTGGGGCCACCTTCCCCACCTGCATATGGATTTGACCAGGGCCCAGAGCCACCTTCCTTCCCAGCCAGACAGGATGGGGGCAGGCCACAGGTGGGGGGCAGGGAGGGTATCTGAAAGGTGAAGAGGTGGGGGATCAAGCTGGTAGGGGCAGTGGCCAGTTTTTCTGCATCTCAGAGGTGGCAACTCTAGAGGTTGTAGATGTCTTGCACACTACCACACCTCCATAGCAGCCTTGTCATTGCTGGGGGCTCTGAGCTAATGTCTACACTAACTTTCCCCTGCATAGGTCCTGAAGAGAATCTGATAAAGTAACATAAAAGTAGTTTGTGCTTTCCCATCAGCAGCACCTCAAAATTGTGGGCAGATTTTTAAATGTTTGTACTTCCACTGGTATTTTTTTCCTCTCTGGGAAGCTCAATTTGATTCCTAATGGCTAAAGTCAGACTGGTCTCCTTTTCCAGCTAGTGAGGATTAATACTTTTTAAAAAGTGCCATCTCCAGGGTTTTCAGGTACGCCAACTGAACAGGAATGGTTCATTAGCATTTTTAGATGCTTTAAAAATAAGAGCATGGCATGATTTATGTGACCAGAAAGAGAGGGAAATGGGATAAATCTTGCCAGGAACAGAAGAGAGGAGATTAAGAGAGGAAAAAACCTATTTTGTGTGAAGGGAGGAGTGACTGTTCTCTGAAATTGTACAAGATGACATTCATTATCTGTCCTGCTGGCATGGAAGAAAAGCTAGGAATGAATAATGAGATTTCGGAAAATCACACAACACACCATTTTGGAATTAGATTAAACATTGAGAATTATGTTTATAAGAGGTAAAGATGCCATCCTCATCCCCTATTTAATCCCAGATATTCCATTTTGGTCTGTATGACAAATGAACATCACTGTATAGGTCATTTTATTTCTAAAGGTAGTGAAAACCTGGACCAACAAAGGGTATCGGAGAATATTTTTAAGTCAGGTCTCTCTTACTGACTTAAAAGAGAGAGAAAGTGAGAGAGAAAGAGATCTTTCTACATATTCTTCCCTGACAGAGAAATTGATACTTTAGTGAAAAGTTTGAAAGACTCTCTCTTTAGGAAAATAATTGCCAATGCATCATGCCCTCTCAATTTTTCTTCCAACTCCTTTTATTTATATGTATGTAACAGGAACTTTGGTCTTACATGACTTATTCCCCTGTTTGTTCACAGATGGCTGCTAACCAAAAAGTAATGTTGTCAAAAATTGAGGATTATGACTTTAATGAGAGTTGAATTAGGCCCTCAAAGTCAATGTCAACTCAACCTTAAGGTATTTCTTGCCTTAAGATGATATGAGCTAACGACTTTTGATATAAACACATTTGCTATTATGTTTTGCTTCCTTTAACTTTTCTGATATTCAAGACAGAAATGTTACTACTCATACAAAGAAAAATACACTATTTCAGAGGGTCTTTAAAAAAAGTCTTCTTAGCAGCCACACACTATTGGTAATAATGAAAGTGTATGAAGATGATACCTCATTTCTAATGTAGATAGCACGACCCTTTTTATCTTTTACATTAAATTAGGTTGACAATGGACATTTTGAGAACTACAGTATGTTCAGAACGAAGAGAGGATCAGATTGCAAGAAGCCCCAGCGTGAGCATTTGGTATTGAATGACAAGACCTATAAATGTAGCCAAAGGAACCCGCCATCTTACAAATACTAGAAAAGCCAAGAGCTTTCACCTACAACTTACATTTATCTGCTACTGATGGTCTTGTTCTTAATAGAAAGGTGTCCATGTTATAAACACCACAATCACAATAGGCATTTGCAGTCTCCACAAGCCCAAACATTGAATTGGCCCAGAAACTGAATTACCCTCTCATTTCCTAAAGCTAATAAGCTCCAGAACAGGACTGAGGCACTATGCCAGGCTGGTACAGGGGAAGATGCCGTTGCCTGTTCTTTAGCTGTTATGGAGCGATAGTAAGGATAATGTCTTTAGACACCAGAGTTATCAATCTGGTACCATTCACAAGCAAATTTATTTAAAATGTAATAATTCTATTTTCTATAGTAGTTGTATATATTGTGTTTTATGCATTGGTCCCACAGACCTGGAGCCTGATTTTCAAAAGATCATGTGCAAAAATGTATGTGCAATTGCACACCGAGTTTGTTGGTGCAATTCCCCCAAGTGTGCTCAGAAATCTGGTATTTGCATAGTCAGATGGCTAGATGCTCAACTGAGCACTCACATGTGCAATTACAGTAATTGTACATGCATTTTTGGACTCAGCACTGGCTACCTTCCAACAGTGAATACTAAGATTTCCACATGGAGAGACAAGAGAAAGAAGGGAGATGTAAAATATATGCAAAGTTAAATGAGACAGATTAGGAGAAATCAGTCTGCATTAGAAAGATACAAGTAGATCTTAATCCCAGACGGTGCACACCTGGCCACTTTAACTTTCTGTACTGTAAAAAAAGTACATTGCACATCTACATTTCCTAATATTACTGTGATACAGTGCTTGATGTCTACACATTATTAAAATACAGGGATGCCAGTATTGGTTGTACTAAATGTATACTCTGACATGTTAAGGCAGTACAATTAGAAATTATTGAAAGTGTCAAGCAAAACTACTTGAGCTAAGACACTGAAACTTCTCCCTTAAAGACTGGACAATATTCTGCTGATTAGGAGATGGAACACTCCACAGGTAGTCATTCAGTTTATCTGAATCATTGTATGCAGTCAGGTACGGGGTAAGGGCAAGTTTGCTATTCACTGGTTTTGCAGGAGTACAAGACATGCTTTTGCTACAGAGAGTCTCAGAAGAAGCAGAGTCTACATTGTTTATCTTTGGGTCTGATTTCTTTGTTTGGTTCTGGGAAGTCTCTAAGTCAGACCCCTCATCTTCAGACTTTATTTCAACATAGTCGTCATCATCCTCTTCTCCTTCTGCAGTATCTTTGAAATTAGAAAAATAGTTCTGCGTAGCTATTTGTGCATTTAGTGGCAAGTTCTTGTTCACTCTCAGAACTTTTTGAGAGTCTTGAAGAATCATCTCTGAACAGTTTTCAGGGAACTGCTTCATCACATCACATACTGTGAATCCTGAAGCAGCATTTGGCACAGACTCCTGGCTGTCAGATCTAAAGTTTCTATTTGAGTACAGCTGTTTCTTGTCCATTTCATTTAGGTAAGTTATTGATTCCTCAGACCGGTTGACCACAATTGAGGAAGAGGACTGTGACCTGCTGTACGCTTGTGATTTTGTATGATTTGCTTTCTTTCCTAGTGAGTTATAAATGTGATCTTGGTGTAAATTCTCTTTGTTAGGCTGACTAATAATAGCACTCCACCTTTGTGCTGGGACATGCAGATGTGTAGAAATCTGAAGAGAAGGCACTGAGCAAGCTGATGGCAATTGTTTTGAATTGCTTTTTGTACCGCTCTCTACAGAGGAGCTCTTTGACTTCAGATCGTGGACTTCGGGCCAGGGAGAGAAATCAGCTAGTTCTCCATTACTGTATGTAGAATGCAAAAGCCAGTCCTCTGCCCTTAAGCGTTCACTAGCTAACTGAGAATGAGAAGGAGATATTGACACTGGGGATGAATACCTTAAGGCTGATGGTTTCTGAAGAGTGGCCCATGTATCCTTTTGCATTTTGGGTGAAGTCTCTCTAAAAACAATCTGGTCATAAAGCTGGGAATATTCAGCAATTCTGGCACCTGGAGAAGAGAAATATTTAACTAGTCAAAATTAACAACAGTGTAAAACACAAGTTATATGAAAATTAAAGTTTCAGACAAACTAACTCTTTTAAATCTTTGTCTTTGACCATTGTAAACATCAACATTTTTCAGCCTTACAGTCCACAAAACAATGCAATTCTAGACTCCAACATTTCAGATCAGTGACATGTACACAGTCATTCATTATACTAAAACATGAAACTGACAAGCGTGAAATGTTTTGTGACAAAACAGTGAACAACCATGCACCATACATTCAGGGAATAAGATGCCAGCATCAATATGATCTGTAGTTATGAAAAGATAAATTATGTAACTGTTAAAAGCATTGCTACTGCTAAATATCAAGCAGTTTGGTTCTCTTTTTTAGTTCACCATTTCAAAATTGCTGGAATATTTATTTCTTCTTAAAAGAAAACAATTTCACATATATATTTCCTTCGATCAACTGATTTTGATAGTTCAGACATTCTCAGTCTTAAAACCACGCAGTGTGGCAGGGCTACCTCCCCTTTCATTTGTAGTCATATGGATCACCTTTCATCCCAGCCCTCTGGCTGCAAGTCCATACATGGAAAAGTAACATTAGGAAAGTGATCTATTTTTAGCTGTATTTCAACGCGACTGAGCAGCTGGGGAAAGGAGAGGAAGAGCCAGTACCATGTGCCTAGTCAGCCCTCCGCATACCACCAGCAAGTGCTCCATGGACCACAGTTTGAGAACTTTTAATAAATAAATTAAATGACTATAACACTAAGGCATACTAGCAACATCTCCGTTTGGGGGTGGAACACTCCCAGTTTTTTGCCCTGTCTTAAGTGGCTGGTTGGGAAGAATATTTCACTACAATGCTCACCTTTGGTCACTAAAGTCTCCTCCTCCTATTGTTTCTGGGCAACAAGAGGCTGAGTCTTCTCCTACAATTGTTCATTGCTCCTGTGCTGGCTTTCATAGGCATGGAGGCAGCCTGCAACCCCTCCAACAAAGAGAGCACAGGTGCCAGGTGTGGAGGGGGACGGGGGGGGAGGAGACTCCTGCATTTGTGGAAGAGGGAAGAAGAGGAGGAAATGGAATCCATCAAAGGTGGCAGAGAGAGAAAGAGATGGGAGATGTCCCCAGGGAAGGGCTGGAAATAAAGGAGAGAGGACCATGCTTCAGAAAGATGCCAGAGGGCGCAGGCCTACAGATGCCTTCAATTCACACCAGCCAGGGTAACAGACCTTGGGGCTCCCCCCAGAAGTTACCAAGGGAAGGGATAGCTATGGGGCACAGGGTCATGCAGTGTGCCGGGAAACTCAGATTTAATTAAACATCTGCATCTTGGGATGTTTATCCCAACCCCGAACTTTGGGGCTCTCCCACTTGCTAGGTTTGCTGTTCTCACATGTTTTTCAACAGTATATCGTTCTGATGCAACATCACCACTGACTGATACCATGTCACACAATGCAACATAATGGAACACAGAACATACTATTGTATTTGGTGGATATTTTTTGCTGGTAAAAAATCTGATCTTTAGGAGCATCCTGAAAACTGCATCAGATATGATAAATAAGATATTTCTATTTTTTTAAATTCTATAGATATAGTGAGATGCACAAACTCTGGTGACTGGGAGTTTGCTGAATCCAAGTCCCCAACTTATTTTAAAATCGTCCATGGAAAAATTTCTCACAGGAAACTTCTGTTGTTCTACCCTGCTCTGTGCAGTGCAGGCAGGTGCTCTAGAAAGGGGTAAAGACCGAGACTTTTCCCTTCCATGACCCCAAACCCATTCTTGCAAGCAACAAACAGGAAGTTTCGATAAAGGAGCTGGACCTGGCTTCTGTGATGGATAGCATTCTATGGCTCAAGGGGGCACAGAGAAGGAGTGCCTAGGCCCCCCTTCTTAGCTGAAACCTGCAGACCACCCTAAGCAAGAACACAACTTTTTTTTTTTATAAAAGGCCAAAGAGTGCCCAGGATCACACTTCTATTCCCAGGCTATCCTGAACCGACCTGTTCTGTGAAAGCAAGATGGCTGACATTGCTCCATTCTTTCCTCTTCTCTTCTATCAACGAATGGCAAGATTTTGCTCTTAATATAGAATTGCATTTATATCCTTTTTGCACTAATGTTACATAAAGAACTCAATTTAATCTCAGTGGTAACACATTAAAGGTAATACTGTCATCATCATCCAACTGGTGGATCAAGAGGTGACCAGGGTTATAGCATTTTAAATCAATACATACATTTCACCAAAAAGTTATTAAAGAAATCTATTGGGGGAGGTGGGGGTTGGGAGAGAGGTTGAGAAGGACAATATTTTTAACATACCAATGGCAGGACCACCTTGTTTCTTCTCCTCCAAAATTGCCGCAAGATCTTTGTGCCTCAGTTTCTGTTGCTGGCTGGATGGCTGTTCCTGCTCTGGACTTTTTACCTTCAAAAGCTGATTGGCCTTCTTAATTTTTTGACTGTATTGCCTTGCCATCATAAAGACTCTGTTTTTTGTTTTATCCACAATATCCATTTCATTGTCAGTGCTCTCTGTATGTGCATTGGATAGAACACTATTGGCAGATTCATAAGGGCTGTCTATAAAAGGCAACTCACTGGAGAAGGAAGATCTGTTAAGACTCAGAAATGAATTATCTTTTGATGATGTTGCTTCATCAAATCTGAGACTGGCCTCACTTAATCTGGCTACCCTGTGTTTCAAAGTTTTAGGGAAAACAGGCGTTTCTGGCAATGAGAGTGTGGAAAGTGAATATTCCACATCTTTACTCAGTTCAGGAGTACTTCCAACATGGAGTCTTTCCTGCATATCATCTTTACAAACAGGAAAGGCTGCCAGGACGTGGTCTCTTGTCTTTTCTTCATTCTTCTTGATGTAATTCTCCAGGTCATTCCAGATCTCATCTACTTCTTCAGATAGTTTATCGGCTGCAGACTTGTGGGAGAGTGAATCAGAGTTGGAGGAACTATCTAGTAAGCTCAAATAGTCATTATCTAAAGGAACATGATGGTATGGACTTTCATCTTCACTGAACTGGAGACTCTCTTCAGAAACAAACTGCCTTAGATTATCACAACATGCAAAGTCTGTTTCCAGGCCCAAAAAACTCCTCCTTTTAGAGCATTTAAGACGGTTGCATTTGAAATTCAATAGTGGTGGTTCTGGAAGCACTATTGTGTCATAGATGTTCTCCTCAACAATCCTGAGCTCATGTGAACTTAAAGTTGGTGCCTCTCTTCTGACTAGGATTTCATCTTTACTAGCAAGAATGGAGGTCCTATTTTGATTTGCCTGCCTTTTTTCAGAGGCTGCTTCCACCAACCTGCTTTTGTTTGGGCTTTTGTAGAGAGAGTCCCTAGCAGATCTTTGGGGACCATGACCAGACTCTTCCCTTCTAGTCAGACCCATCAGTTTTAAATCTTCATAACTTATATTATCATAGACATGCTCTATATCATCAATGGTCAACTCTTCTGAAGATTCTGGGTAAGGATTGATATTGCCCACATCAGTTGTAGAACTACTTTTCACTTCCCTTCGGGAACTGTACTGGACAAAGTCATTGCCTCTATGTCTTGCATTATTTGGGCAAGAGTTACTTTCACCAGCACTACTGGCCCGTCTAACAATCCTATGATGACTGGAGCCGGAGATGTCATTTTGATTAATTAATCCCACATGCCAACTGCATGGACGACCTGAAGCGCCCCTCTCTTCACACACAATTGAACTTGAATTGGACGTAGATACCGATGGTACAAACATCTGATAATCATCTTCATCGTCTTCATTCTCCTGAGGTGGCCGTCTACTGGGAAACAAGGCTTGTCTGATCTGATGGTCAGTCCAGATGTTTCTCACAGTGGTAGTTCCCCCCAGGATATCCATGATTAGTGAGTTGTTCTGCGGTGTGCTAAACTGTCTAGATGGCTGCCTAGCAGAACAGGAAAAGGAAAGGTCTGTATTCACCTGGGTAGATTCTTCATCTGAAGGATCTTTGGAGCTCTGTGGAGATTTGAAATACACAGTTTTGTTAGTCTCTCTCTCTGCAGTAATGCAGGAATGTCCTTGATACGGAGGACTATAACCTTGACCCTAATGCTGTGCAGTGTGGAGCCTGGCAGAGGAATGTAGAACGATCTGGCTCCATTGTTTCAGACCCCTTATTACCCCTTGCAAACCGAGGTGGATGTGTAAAACTTTGCCACCACCCCCAATCCTTTCCACTATCAAGCAGTTGAATATAAAAGTATGACTCATCCCCCCTACATATAGGAGGACTACAATGGGGTGGCAATAAGCAGGTAAGACTGATCCTGTTAGTCATCTTTTCCCCTAAGCAATATGTATTGGGGTCCCCTAAATTCACATCACAGGGCATAGCCTTGAATATATAATATAATATAATTATTATAATATAAGTTAATCACAGTTCACTACAGAAGGCAAACTTTTTCCTTGAATACTTTCATCATTTTATGACTCTTCATTGGATTTTTTCCAAAATATCAATGAATTCATTTTTAAGAGGTGGCCAAAACTTTGCAAAGTATTCCAAGGATGTTCTAAAGCTGCATGGGCTTGATCCTGCATGTTACTTAATACCCTGAGAGATGCTGCACACCCTAAGCTCCCACTGACATTATGCTTGAAGAATTAAGAATATACTTTAGTGCTTTACTGAATCAGGCCTTTCATGGGAGTTTGATGCTCATTACCTTGCAGGATTGAGTCCTTTAAAAGAAAGTACAGTATTATCTACCAGGTGTTCAGCCTCCCAATATTACATCAAGCTATTTTGTAATAGCATCAGATTAGTGGGTGTATCTAGTAATCATCATAATCAGATAGAAGATTCTGCACTAAAATGTATAGTATTTATTTTTAGACAATATGATTAAAATTTAAATTAAATAACATAAAACTAGTGCATACAAAATAGCACTTTAGAGTGATTGTTTTAATGTAAAGGAACACTAATAAAATTAAGTAAACGTTCATTTGCTTTTAAGATCACATATTGTGAAATACTTGCAGATACAGATGTCTAATTGCAGTTTGTTGGATCATTATTTTTACAGATTTTACTTCTTACTCTTTTAATGTTTATTTAAGCTTTAGGGAAAGCATTTCTGAGCGTAAGACATTACTTAGATATCATGGCAATTTTATTTTTATCTACATATTTAGAAAGATACATATAGATGCCTATGACATAGCTATGATATACAGAGATGTAACAAAATAAGAGAATCAGGCCTGACACATTTCGTTTTAAATACCTGCATTTCACATTTGTTGAGATTAACACTTCTTCGTTTTTCAACATTTTCAGCAGCTTGGCTATTAAGTCTTTTTCTACCTCCTTTTGGTTTTTGCTGTGAATTTTGCTGTGTGCCCTGTGATTAAAAAAAAAGAATGGATATATTATGATCTACAGTTCTTCGAACAGCAGAGTATTTAGTCACAGCCAAATCCCGGAAATGCCGAGTTCAACATGAAGCAACTAAATCAGAATTTGCAGTGGAAGAGACATTTTCTTGTGCTAACCCTTTTGTGTTGCTAGATATCAGAGACCACATTCAATGCAGGATTTTGCTTGCCTCCAGAATTCATAATAAAATTCTCAGAGCAATGCAGGTTACCATGGCATGGCAGGCAGCAAGTTCTGGGAAGAGTTTTCAGAGTGGACTCTGTCATGTCCTTACCAGAGCACCCCTTGCAGCACAACCACCACTCAGCATTAGTTTCCTAGCTGCTCTTCCCTGCTCCACCCAGCCCCCAACACCTTTCTGGGTTGTAGAACTTAGCCCTCTAGCTAGGTCGCTTATAGATCTATCCCTGCTGGGCACTCAAAGCTCAAAACAAATACGAAATAAACTCTTCCCTTTCTTCCAGAAGATCCACCCTAGCCCCTGGCTCTAGCCAGCCTTCTCTCTGAGGCCTGGTCTACACTAGGAGGGGGGATCGATCTAAGTTACTCAACTTCAGCTACGTGAATAATGTAGCTGAAGTCGATGTGCTTAGACCTACTCACCATGGTGTCTTCACTGTGGTGAGTCAACTGCTGCCGCTCCTCCGTTGATTCTACCTGTGCCTCTTGTGGCAGTGGAGTACAGGAGTCAACGGGAGAGCGCTTGAGGATCGATTCATCACGTCTAGATTAGACGCGATAAATCAACCCCCACTGGATCAATCGCTGCCCGCCGATCCGGCGGGTAGTGTAGACATACCCTTACAGTGAGAGCCTTATGTCTCTCTCTCTCTCTGCCTGCTCCCTCCAAGCCTCTCCCTGGAAACCCGTCTCCAAGCTCAGGTGGCTCAGTTTGGGCTAACTGGGCCTTCAGCAGCCCATTAACCCCTTCCTTCCATGCACAGGGGCTTGTGTGCCCCATTGCAAAGTGCTTTATGTAATGATGAGTAGCTCAATTTAAAACCGTGAGTGCCTAGACGTATCTCCAAATCACATATCTGGCAACTTAAATTGGTATTTAGGACTATGGGATAGGTATTTATGTTCCCTAGCATAGATTAGAGCAACCAAGTGTGGGATTTGGACACCTTGTTAATATGTCCATATTTAAAAACTGGGGCCTACAGTCATTCAGAACAGCTGCACATGCATGAAGATATCCCATAGAGTGGAAAGGGTACCATCTGTACAATGACCGTAATGATAGCCAATCACCTTCTTTTACAGTATAGTTAAGCTCATACAGTGACAAGTACCAGAGCAATAAGAAGATAGCTCTGTACAATGAGTAAAAATAGCAACATTTACATCAAAGGCAATCCAGAGGAGTAGAAAAGACTGAGTAAAAACAAATGCTTTCTGTAGGTGTAAGTGCCCTGATCCTCTGCACAGAGGTGAATTTCACCCCCAGAGTGTAGTCCAGAAAGAACTCAGTTCCTTCCTCTCTTGGATTACAACAGATTGATGATGTCTAAATGCAAATGCTTATTTTGGATGTTGCTGTCGTTATGGTTACAGTGTTCCAAAATTGAAACTCCTAAAACTCTACCACCAAAGCTCAATGAATATTTGGGATACATCCCATGGCTTAAGGAACAATACTCAGAAGCAGCAGCAATTATAAGCAATATATCTACACCTTTAAATGGGCATTAGTACAACATTTACTCTGCCACATGATAGTTTTGTGAATAAATTTAAGCCCCTCTCCCTCCACAGAAAGCAAAGAGATTACCTGTTCACACTCTTCCTCATCATCTGCATCTATCTGTTCTGTAGCACATGGGTGGAGATTTTCATCTTGATCACTGCTGTAGGCTGGTTCAATGGACCCTTGAAATTCATTCACAAGCCCACTTAGATTCAATGAACCTTTTTTCCTAGAACTGAGCAGGGCTTCACTTGATCCCTGTTTGGCAGCCTGAGAAAGCAGGGCTCCTTCAATACTGCTCCGCTTAAAAAAAAAAAATTAAAACTAATTTAAGTATCTCATTTATGTTGTATATTTTAACATGCCATGATCAACATTTATTTATGCTGCAAGATAAAAATCACAAACAAAGCCCCAAAATACAACATAAGTTTTTGCTGCATTCATCTGTACCTAAGTGAAACATCAAAGAAAAGAACTTGAATTGATCACTAAACTTTCCACAAGTGATATATAGGGACCATATGATATACCCTATAAAAGGACTGTGGAAAAATGGCATAATGGCGTTTGATGCTACTGTGATGCCAGATAAAATGTGCTCCATTTGCATGTAAAAACATTCTTTCCCCTAAGTGTCAGCCCTGCTAACTCAGCCTAAGATCTGAAACTCAAGATGAGTCTTTCCTGCTTCAATTAGAATGTCATTAACCATTCTTATTGCAAATGGACTCTTTTCTGGCTTGTTGAGCTTACTCCTCCATATTGACTCTGCATGGCTAACAGGAGTAATGTGTATTACAAGCTTATTTTTGCCAGAAATGTAACATGTGACTTGAAATGCATACAAGTAGCAGAACTGCCAAAAAAATGCCATCTTTGCATAGCACTTTAGTTAGGGTGATCAGACTGCAAATGTGAAAAATCAGGACGGGGGTGGGGGGTAATAGGAGCCTATATAAGAAAAAGACCCCAAAATCAGGACATCTGGTCACCCTAACTTTAGTTATCCTAACTGCATTTTTAAAAGTATTTTTACATTATAGATTTATGGCACTATATCATAAAATCTAGGCATGCAGACATGTATCAATCAAGTTCTATTTATTAGGTATTGCTGAAATAAAATGTGTACTTCTTTATAATGTTATAATGTTATTGGAGAGTCTCCGAAATGTATTGTTCTTGTATCCTATTTAAAACCAATAAAACACAATACATTCTGAAAGTTTTATAGTTATTAAGTATTCTGGATTCAAACAACCCGATGTACTATTTGAATCTACTGAGATATGGAATACAAAAAGGACATACCTTGTGCATCTCTGGACTTATTTCTGAAAATATATACAAAAATATGTACAGCATAATAAATAATCATAGAAGGGTCAGTTTGTGCCACTTTATTAATGTTACATTAATATTTCAAGTCTGAATCCTGTTGTCTAAGATTTAGAATTAATTTGCTTAGTGCTAAAGCCTTACTTTCCCCACAAATAAAATTAATTAAATAAATAATTACAGTTAAAAATATTAATTTTATTGTTGCCCCTTTTTGACCGGAATGGCAGTCAAAGTTTGGGGCCCTGGGAATGTTCCAGGAATGGAACTGGTATGTTCTTTGATGTTATCTTTATTTGCAAGGATTGTACAAAGTCCTGATTCTCCAAATGCAGGAGGAACCAAGAGTAGCTAGACCCCCAAGCATCTTCAGCCAACAACAAACCCAAAGCTCTCTAGCTTTCCCCCTCACAGTCATACACCATGCTCAGAGGCTACTGTTGGCCTTCTTGCTTTTTGCTGCAGCCTCTCCCTCTGGTCTGTGTATTCTCATTTTCTGTGTGTTCTGCCTCCAACCCACCCACCTCTAACAGAAATCAACACTCAACAAAATTCCTCTGCCCACTCAGTCCAGAAACACCTGGGCAGGTTCACAAACCATTTTGTCTTAGGGGGTGGGGTGGGGGTGGGGCTTGTGATTAATGTATCCTGACAGTGATGTTTATTGAAGGGCATATTCACACCCTGTCTCCAAGAGGTTGTGTTATCAGTCTCTCTCAGCATAATATTATGATGGATCCCAATTAAGTTCCTGATCCTGCAAACATATGAATAACTGTATGTATATGGGACTATTTACTTGCTTCAGTGTTTGCAGGATCAGGCATTGCAATTTTCTCAAGGCTAAGGTTGCATACTGTGGGCAAGATAGTTAGCTGATGTAAATCAGGGCAACTTCATTACCTTTAACTACATCAGTTTACAAAAGCTGAGGGTCCAGCTCTACATGTGCTGCAAACTAAGCACAATGGGAAGAGTCATGAAGAAGATGATAGCACATCTCTGAATTCCATTATGTTGGTTTACCTAATTTATGGTATGTACTACTTAGCGTGTTGATTTTTTATTGTTAATAGCATATACTATTAGATACAATATAACTTACTGCTTGGCTTCATAACTTTATGGACTCTAGATGAAGGTTCTGAAAAGGATAAACATAGTTAACTACAGTGTTCCAAAGAAAGTTACTGGTATTTTAGCCAACATTTTAAAAAATAGATGCCAAAATTTAAGCTCCTGAGTCCCTACATAGGGACCTTGGATTAGATAATGGGACTTGTGCTCCTAAATCACAGAGGTGATTTTGAAAATCCTGTCCCTTAGTAACTAGCTTGGTTTGCATAAGTACTGAGCACACAACTGAAGTCAATGTACGTGTTTGAAATCAGTGGGAGTTGCTTAGCATTTCTAAAAAATCAAGCTACTTGTTTAGGTGCCTAAATTTGTACTTAGGAGCCTAATTTGAGGCCTCCACTTTTGAAAATAGGTCTAAATTGCTGGAGATTTACTGCTCTATTAGAAAGAGGTTACAAGGTATTAATTATTCACCTTTTAAAAAAATAAGCATGTCAGTGCTACATAAAGTACTTGGCTTTCTTATATATGCATAAATAAATAAATACGCACCCACAAACATCCATTGTTTTAAAGTATGCAGTTTGGATTTTATGTTAACGTAATAAAATCAAATGGCACATATACCACAAGACTATCGAAACAACCTGTCAAAAGATGCCTATATTTTTTCTCTACCCAATCCATGAGTGATTTACTATGGCTTTAAAATCTCACTTTGCCATGACATGTGGCAATATGCATCCTAGATGTGGAAATATGCAGCTTCATTTGAAGCCCCCCGTCACCTCACGAAAAAAACTTAGCTGTATGTAATGTCTCTCTCTCACACACACACACCCTCAAGAGGGCCGTCTATCTCTTCCAAATATACTAGGCACTGAAAAGGCTCAAGTTAAATTTTTTTTTTTTTTTTGAAATTTTATTTAGTTCAGTTTTCGGCAGGGGCGGCTCCAGGCACCAGCGCACCAAGCGCATGCCTGGGGCAGCAAGCCGTGGGGGCCGGCCTGCCGGTCGCCGTGAGGAAGGCAGTTAGGCAGCCTTCGGCGGTATGCCTGCGGGAGGTCTGCCGGTCTCGCGGCTTCAGCAGCAATTTGGTGTCGGGTACGCCGAAGGCTTGGGACCGGCAGACCTCCCGCGGGCATGCCGCTGAATCCGCGTTACCAGCGGACCTCCCGTAGGTGCGCCGCTGAAAGCTGCCTGACTGCTGTGCTTGGGGCGGCAAAATACATAGAGCCACCCCAGGTTTTCGGCACATTGCTACTTTTCTACTCAGTAGATAGAAATAATATTGTGTCTTTCTATAATACTTTCTAAGAATCTCAAGTTACCTCTCAAACATTAATTAACTTTTACAATATCTGTGTGAAATGAGCGGTATTAAACCCCACTGTATGAGATTAAGTGACAAGCTTAAGGTTATTATGGTACAATCAGGAATGGAACCCAGGTCTTCTGGCTCCCAGTCTTGTGTCTTATAAACCACAGAACTTTCTCCTCATCATTCTCCCAAAACATCTTAAACTAGGCTAGTAGCTTGTGAGGAAAGACAAAACAAAAAAACAAAAACTCACACACTTCATTATGTATTTGAGTGTACCTGTATGTGTTTTGAGTTTATTGTGCATGTGTTTTGAGTTTCAAAGAGAAAAATTGATAAGTAGAACAAACTGGAAATTTTCCAATGAGCCGTTTTTCTATCAGAAAATGCCATTTGTACCATTCAGTGGGAATGTCCAATTACTACAGAAACAAGGTAGGTTTTGCCATGGAAACCTGCCTGCCAGCCAGGTTTTGAAACCTGCCAGCTTGCCTGCCTAGCTCCACAGGAGCCTGGGTTCCCAACTCCTCAGCAGCCAGCCAGCCTCCTGGTTCCTCCTCAGTAACAAGCCCCCTGCTGTTGTTAGCCCAGGAGTAGCGCTGCCGGACAGAGACCTGGAACAGGTAGCAGCAGCACCGGTATTTTTCCGTCATGGAATATTCCCTTTTGCCAGAAATTCTGAGATTTGACGTTTTGTTCTGATTCAGAATTAAACAAAATCTCCAAAACTCAGAATTTCCGATAGGATGGATGGTGTTTTCTGGCCAGCTCTACTGATCCTTTTATTTCAATTGGGAGAATTTTAGATTAGGAGTTACATACTGATTGCAAACAAACATGACAATCTGTAGGAGGCAATACATTTCAGTTTTAAAACAGCAATCAGTGGAGGGTGTTTTCTTTTCACATAATGCCTCTTACAGTAACTCAATCTTTGCCCCCTTGCTATGTATAATTTGAAAAAATTACAATACATTTTCCTTTAGCTTTCTTTGACAGTACACATTTTAATCACCTGACTTCCTTCTCACCCTCCGTGGGGTAAGACCTTCTTTAGAATTATATGATGCTTTCATTTCTCCCTCCGGAGTATAGTGGAATCCTGGATGATCTATAAAATAATCAGAGGCATCAATAAACATTACATATTATTTGATGTGTCACATCAGCACTTCTGGGAAGGGTTTATCTTCCTTTTGTGTCTTACATTGTGGAACATACTTTGTCAGAGCTGGACAACTAATAACTGATAATGGTAATTGTTGTAGTGTTGTCAATTAGCAACTGAAAAAACATTACATATTTAATACCACTTTACCAATGGATTGCAAACACAGCAATATTGTTGCACAATTACTGTGTCTAACTTAATCTGGATGTGTGTACTACAGTCACAGTCAGTGCCCTCTTGTCCCATTTCCCACACAAAAAAATATTAGTCTGCTCTGCTCCAAGGCTTATTGGGCATTTAGCTATATTGTGTTTAAATCTATAACTGGAATGAATTTTGCTAACTTACCAGAGATTTCTAATAACATAGGGGACAGGGAGAGCTGATCTGAACATATCATTAGTAAAAGCAGAAAGTGAGAGAGATAAAGACAGGGTAAGGTGGGGGTTGGGCTTGTCTTAGAATGTTACGTAATGTTAGCCTTAGATATTGCTAACTCTGGCATTGGACGGACACACGCATGCACACACACCCCTCAAAAATATTCATGGGAGAGAACTCTGGAGGAAAGGGAAACTCTGCCAGGGTCCCATTATGGGGTTTTCTTGGGGTGGTTCTTTGGGTGCTATTGCCTCCTATGGAATATCCTGCAATTCTACCCTCATATCCTCCTAGATTGCAAGAGGGCAAGCCCATCCATGAGAAAGCCTTTTGCTCCCCTGTTGGCTCTGTCTGGACTCCAGACTTCTATATTACCAGAGAATCCCTAGTTGGCAGCTCCCCCATGATGCCTGCTTTCGTAGGTTTGCCAGCATGCAGAAGAGACAGAGAGGTGTTAAAGCCTCAAACTGCATTTAACTTCAGCTTTTCAATGGGTCCTGGCCAGGAGGAGATAATATTGCAGAGGCAGCTGACCAACCACACCCTGTCTCTGTTCAGAATAAGAAAGAGCCAGATGGAGCGGTCTATCAGTGGTCTGATCTAACCTTCCCGTTTACTATCAGCCACATCCTGTTGGTTGCTGAGTGGCCTCAACTCCCACTGATCTGCACAGGATCAAGCCTTATTTTAAAGAACATACACACAGGTTTCTTTATGTGTGTATATATATCTCCTCAATATATGTTCCACTCTATATGCATCCGAAGAAGTGGGCTGTAGTCCACGAAAGCTTATGCTCTAATAAATTTGTTAGTCTCTAATGTGCCACAAGTACTCCTGTTCTTCTTTTTGCGGATACAGACTAACACGGCTGCTACTCTGAAATCAGAGAATATGTAGCTAAAGATGAATGGTTGAAAAAATTATATAGTGAAAGAGAAAAACTTACGTATAGCATCCATTTCTAGAATTGCCTGTTTGGCCTGAAAGATATAAATTGTGCAAAACCAGGTCACATAATACAAATATACTAAATACCGTCACATGACACAGACAGGAGCTCAAAAATTAAAATGTATTTCTACCAATAAACATTATAAGCAATTTTTCTTTGGTCACTTTATATACAGTGTAGATCAGGGGTTCTCAAACTGGGGGTCGTGATCCCTCAGAGAGTCGCAAGTATTACGGGGGGGGGTGGGATTGTGAGCTGTCAGCTTTCACCCCCAAACCCCACTTTGCCTCCAGAATTTATAATAGTGTTAAATATAAAAAAAGGTGTTTTTAATTTATAAGGGGGGGGAGGGTGTCACACTCAGAGACTTGCTGTGTGAAAGGGGTCACCAATGCAAAAGTTTGAGAACCACTGGTATAGATGGTTCCACACACTATGCATTATACTGGACTGGCATTTTACTCTTCCAAGTTTAGTAAAATAAATTTTCCAGGTAGCAAGTAACAACTGCTGGTGTTCACTGTACAGGTTCTACCACAATTCCCCTTGCCACCCACCATTCCAGCAGTGCCAAGGGAGCAGTAAATGGCTACATTGTATTAGTTGGGTATCTTTCTAGTATGAGGAAATACCGGCAGGTGTGAAGCTGGCATACCTGATTATACCAGCCCCTCTAGTGGGTATGTTGAGAACATGTAGCACTTTGGCTAGATTTGACTTGGCAGACAGACCCTTATGGGACCTCTGCTGGGACCAGCACAAAACTGGCATCAGGATCAGGGAGCTGTAACTAGTTCTCTAACAGCTCCTCCTACTACCAACCACATCTGCTGTGTTCAAAATCTTAAACATAATTTGGGGATTCTAAATATATGTTCATTTGAATGTGAATACTTTCTGGAATCTTGAGAGTAGCTATAACAACAACAACAACGCCAAAAAAGTTAAATTGGAAAACTACTAGTTTGTTAAGAGGAGAAAATTTATTGTGTGCCATGAAAAACAAGTATCAACACTGCTCCCTCTAAGAAATTTCTGACCCAATTTATTTTTTAAATGTATTATTGGATGTCATCTGCCCTCGAGACAAAAAGTGCCACCAAAAATTAATATTTTATTACTGTTTAAATAGCAAAGTCAATATCCCAAGACTTTTCTTGTGTTAATATATTTCTAAAGAAAAAAATATGAGCTATCATTGGGCATATGATAACAAGCCAAAAAAATAAAATAAAAAGCGTAGAGTGTTTGCATGTCTAAGGATGCAGTTCAGTTATCTTCCACTAGGTGTCATTAATTGATTACCACTAATATGTGAAAAGATGCCGGGGGGCGGGGCAGGGGAATCAACACATGTGAATAGACAACACTAGATGTTTATTTTATTTGACTTTTTTTGTTAGCATAAGTGTAAATTATTTCTCAGGGTTGCAAAGGGATAACTAAGATTACTCTTTGTGATTGTATTTGGGCAGGAGACTTGGGTAGAAAATGTTTTTAAAAATCTATTAAGGACTAAAGAGAGGTTAAGATTAATAAGTAGCTTGGCATAAATGTATCTTATAGTGTATGTCCAGTTTTCTATTATAATGTTCATTATATTACAAATATGGGGCCATATCCTTCCATCAGTTTTTATGTAAAACTGCCATTGACTCCAGTGGGAGTTCTACATACATAGCTTTTTTCTAAGGCCTTGTCATCAGTTGGGTGTAGGCAATTCCAGAAATACATTGCTTTAGCTATACCAAGGTAACTGCACCAGTGCAAACCCCCAGAGCAGAAGTACTACACTGGCATAAAAAGTGACTTGTCAGTCCAGCTTACCCCAGTTTTAAAACAAGCTAAATTATACTGATGCAAGTCACTTTTTACACTGGTGCAATGTATCTACACTACAGGTTTGCTCTGGTGCAGCTACCCTGGTATAACTATAGGTGCAAAAGGACAAATCCCAAGGTAGACAAAGAGCATGACAAACTGATGAGATTCTAGGATTGTGTGCCAACTCCAGTAGATGTTTTTGCTGGAGCTTTTCCCTTTCAGCTTTATGAATCGTTTGAAGATGTAAAAAAATCAACATATTACCTGAATTTCATTTCATTCACAGAGGACTTTCGATATAAAAAGCTGATTCCAAATTGTCATGTGACTGTCTGCTAATATAAGTGCCTTAAATTATACAAATATTTAGATTAGAGAGTTAGTTTATTTACCTTAGCAGGAATTTTAGCAGGGTGATTTTCTAGAATTAATCTCTTCAAGTGAAGAATCCAGAGGCGTTTATCTTGCTGTGATTTAGCCTGTTGTAAAATCATGAGATAGTCAAATAACTCATTACTGTACCCACTCAGGGATTGGGAATATAGATACAGGAGTACTTAAGGGCAGAATCTGGCCCCCATTATCACAAATATTAGGGGAGATGGGCTTTAAATACAGAAAATTGGGTGAATGTTTTATTTGGCATCATGTATAACAACATGTAAGGCTATGTTCAGAATACGGAGGTTTCTGTCATACCTGCACGGTGTGCTGCATCTTGGGGTTTTTGTAGTGGAAGACACTAAAGCTAAGTGGTTCCTTTGGTATTACCTCAACAAGCATGAGATTGCCACACTGTACAGAGAGAAGAGATAGTGAATCACGGAGGGGAGTATAAAGAAAGCTGGAAATTGGTTCAATCAGTGCATTACAATGTGCTCCATGACATACCAATATATGAGCTTTGTATGTAAACATTTCTTCTCTCTTCTTGGTAATAAGCAGCAATTTGTCAAAGAGGAACAAAGTGCGCTCATTTTTGGCTCGTTGAATGCGGAATGTTCCTTCTAAAACCAGCTCCCCATAGCTAGTGAGATCTGGCCCTTTCCAGTTAGTGAGTAAACTTTGTATCTCCTGAAACAGAGAAAACAATGCACATTCTGAACAGTATTTTATTAAATGAGTTTTACATTCAAAATACGATCTACTGAGGACATTAGGACATGTTCTGTTTCAACTAGAGCTGGGTGAAATTTTGACAAAACTTTTTCTGTGAAAAATGAAAATGTGCTGACACCAAAACAATTAGCAAATATATTTTGATTTTGCTGAATTATTTTGGTAGAAAACCTAAAAAAAAAAAACCACCCTGAAAATTTTGAAATTTTTATTTTCAAAATGAATTCTTTAATTTTAATAAAAAAAAAATCAAAACATTTTTAAATTGTCAAAATTGAAATGAAATGGTTCAATTTTAACAAAACAGTACATTTTGTTCAATCCAAAAATTTATTTTTATTTTATTTTTCTGTTCACTGAAAATTCATTTTCGGTCTATCTAAAACAATTTTTGCCCCAATTTTTCAGAATTACCAGCAAATTGAAAAATCTGTTATTAGCTCAGCTCCATTGACAACCAACATTCAACAACATAAAATTCCCATGTGAGGGCTGTTTAAGGGCCTATGTGAAAAGAGTTTGGGGTCTTTATGGTGGATGACAGGTGTCCACATTACAAAAACTACCATCACAATTAGCTGAATGAGCAGTCTTATTGCCATTCACAGCCGAGATGAGAAGGACTGAAAAGCAGGGAGACTGAATGTTGGCAATGTTGCTACCTCGCAGCACCATTACCTGTCCTGTGAAGAACTATAAAACTTCAGTTGCTAGGACTGTTAATCTAGCACTTCTCACCAGCACTAAAAAAACCTCTTTTTTAGTTGCCCTATTTTGGTCCAATTTTTCTCAACATTCTTTCTCCACATGATTCTTGTTAGTGGTGATTGGCCTAGCAGGGGTTAGATGTAGGCAACCTGGAGAATAAAAAAAATAATTTACAAATATGGACTCCAACTTGCACTGCTCCCCTATCCAGTCTGAAATAGTCCAAATTTGGTGACCTTCTGCGAAGGCTGCAAAAGACATCTGTTTGACTGGGCTTGAGGAGAAAGCTGAGGGCATGCTTCCTAGATGATGGAAGGGGAAATGGCTGGCTGAGTTTCTATTGAATTAATCATTTAATGTGGCTGAGATATATGTGTATTGCTAATGGTATGTTCGGGTGACAGCACAGTTATTATTTAAATCAAAATAAATAATACATAAAAATAAACATAGGTTAGCACAGTGATAGCCTTAAGAAAATGAAGCTCTACACTACCACGCTCTCCTTTCCTTGTTTCTTCTAGTTGCTTGTTCTCCAACTCCATTGGCATAACTTCTATAAGCATCACATCTTACATGTCCGGTTCTAGTAACCCATGATTAGACCATTTAAGGACATTTTCAAAAAATTTCCAACCAAAGCTAGCACTGCTTTAACTCTGGTGGTGATAGCAATGTTGGGAAAAATGTCCTTATTAAAGATATGACCCTACAGAATTACATTTCTGAGATAGCACACAGCTATGAGCTTCTTTCAAATAGCACAGTGATTGCTGTACATCTGACAATACATTAAAGCAACATTTCTTCAGTATACACAAGACTGTGATTAAAAAACATAATGAATGGAAAAGTTCCAATTGTATCACTTCTCTCTAGTAACTTGTACATCAGTTAAAGTGTACCCCAGAGATCAATTTCTCCACTTTGGAAGAGAATTCATGCAGAAATGCAGCTATAGTAGCTGCAGAATTACAGACACTTCATTATATGATAGTACATAGAAGAGATATCACTATCCCTGTAGAACACAGAAATTACTGTTAAAATGACAAACTGAGCCGAAAAATTTTCCCCACCCCACATATTTGCCAGCTCAGACTGTAAATTACGAAACTAAGTTTTCCAAAGCATGTAATCAACTTTATTGCCAAGTATTCCAGATATCAATATCCATATTTATGTCAGTGACTTAGGTAAGGTTACATGGGCTCAGGGAGGACATTTTAAATTTGTATTCCCCAATTAACAGATAAATATGGGATTTTGTGAGCAACATCTCTGCTCAGTAATACAAGAAACAAAGAGTAACTTCTAGATCACTTGAAGGGGAGATGTCTGCTTCCCCATACCCTTATCCCCATATCCCTGCTGGTTTCCCTAACACAATAGAAAGTGTATGCAACCCTTTGTGAGAAGGTCTGGAGTCAGTGCAACTTTGAAAGGGAATGCTGATTCTTCATACAAAGTCTGCACAAGAAAATCTACTATAGACTACAGCAGTGATCGGCAACCTTTCAGAAGTGGTGTGCCGAGTCTTCATTTATTCACTCTGATTTAAGGTTTCGCGTGCCAGTAATACATTTTAATGTTTTTAGAAGGTCTCTTTCTATAAGTCTATAATATATAACTAAACTATTGTTTTATGTAAAGTAAATAAGATTTTTAAAACATATAAGAAGCTTCATTTAAAATTAAATTAAAATGCAGAGCCCCCCAGCCCGGTGGCCAGGACCCGGGCAGTGTGAGTGCCACTGAAAATCAGCTCACGTGCCGCCTTCGGCACGCATGCCATAGACTACAGTGGACTACAGTGACTACCTAGAGTCGCTCCCTTTTCAAAAAATGCTTCATTGCAGAGCAGCTGGATTTTTTTTTTTATAAGGCATATTGCTGTCTCTGACCACTTCTCTGTATATTTTACACAGTAACTCATAGGGAGATACAGCCACACTTCAATAGCTAAGAGGAAGAGACAAAATAAGCAATAAGATGAGAAATGTCTCAAACAAAACAAAATTAAACAGGACAAAAGTCTGAAATAGGGACCCACAGGAGTTCTCAAAAAAACATGCCCTCTGGTTAAATAGTAGTGGTATACAATGGAAGTGTCAGGAAGACAGAAAAAAGTTATCTGTAATTCTGAAAACAAATATTTAACAGGATGCTGCTTGTAGGAGAGTTCATTCGGAGGTTCTTCTGTGGCACCTATGACCAAAATTTCTGAGTTCAAACAGACACACTCACAGTATTCAACTAGAATCTAGGATATAGCAAATACAGGCACAAATTAAAACAGAGCAATAGAAAATGCTGATGGCATATGTATTAAAAGCAAAAGCAAGTCACTGACACAAGAGAAAAAGTTGCCACTAGCCCATGAAATATCTTTGTGAACTCACCTGCAGCCTGATAGCATGTTCATGTTTCCTCTTCATGTCATTAATATGCCATGCCACTCTCTGCATTGTATCTATGGCATCCAGCACTACATCATAACCCTCAGTGTCCTTGTCAAGGTGGTTTTCTATTTCCTAATGAAGAAACCAATAAGGAGCCCGTTATTTTCAGCTTAACTTTTCAAATTAGATGCAAGGTATATGGTCTTGGCATCAAAATCCCTGAAACAAGTATTGCTTCCTCTGATATTAGGGTGTTATTGTCACCAATTTGGGCTAGGCACAATTGGCAAGGCAAACCCTTACAGCCTGTAGTGCCACTACTGATGCAAATGCACACACTAGCAGAATGAGACTTGAGCCACCAACACAGCATGTGTTAATATATACATGTGTATACACACACGGGTGACCATCCACCCCTAATTGGGCAGGACAGTCCCAAAATGTACATTTCAAGTCCCGGTCCTGGGCTGAATGACTCCGGAACAGTATTTGTCCTGGATTCCCTGTAGCACTGCCCAAGACGGGGGGAGGAGAAGAGAGCACCAGTAGCGTTACTACCCACCCACCAGGCAAGCTCACTGGCAACTGGCAACCCCAATCCCCAACCATAAGGCAATTCTGCAGCTGCCCCCCCTTCAACAGCCAACTCTAGTATCTAGAGAGCTAACACATATAGATAAGATTGATAACATTGTGATGTGATTGCATTGGGGCGAGCAGACAGCTGCTGTTATTTTCAGCAGTTCTGATCTGTTATTACTTAAACTATGGAAGTGGGAACTCTGCAGCATCTTTTTAGGTGGATATAGAAACATTTAACATTAGATATCCCAGAGTAATGTGCTAATAACGCAAATCTTTAGACCCACGTAAAAAAAACCTGGCAGATTAAATTATTTTTCTGGCAACTGGCAAATTCATAAAAAAAAAAAAAAAAAAAAAAAAAAAAAAAACCAGCCAGGGTGGTCAAATACTGGGCCAGGTGGTAACCCTAGGTGCCAGCCTCTTCCCAGTTGGGGGAGGGAAGGGGGGGAAGAGAAGGGAGCTGCGGTGGGCTTAGCTTCCCCCCTCACCACGGGCCCTGCCCCCTACTCCTCCTCTTTCTCCCAAGGCCCCACCCCTGGCCAGGCCACAAGTCAGAACCAGGCAGTAGTAAGATCTGCCCAGGGAGCCCCAGACTCTCCCCCTGCCCCAGGGAGGGAGAAGGACATGGGATGGGGGCTGCTCTTGGACACCCCAGACCTCCACCCAGGGCAGGTGGATGGTCTGGGGCTCCCCTAAGCGGCTCTTACCACAGCCTGGCTCACAGGGCCGGCTCCAGTGTTTTTGCTGCCCCAAGTGGCCCAGATAAATAAATAAATAAAAAAAGCTGCGATCGGCGGCACTTCAGCAGCAGCTCTACCGCCACCACTTCATTCTTCAGCAGCAATTCAGCAATTGAGGGACTCACTGCTGAATTGCCGCCGAAGAACCGGACATGCTGCCCCTTTCCTTTGGCTGCCCCAAGCACCTGCTTGCTGCACTGGTGCCTGGAGCCAGCCCTGCTGGCTCTGCCTCCATCTCCTGGCCTAGGCAGACGCAGAAGCAGCGACAGAGGCAGGGCCTCAGGCGGGCATAGGCATTGACTTTTGCTACTGCCAGTGGGTGCTCAAACTCCCTCTGCCTCTGGCCCCACCCGACTCCACCCCTTCCATGAGGCCCCGCCCCCATTCCAACCCCTTCCCCAAAGTCCCCACCCCAACTATGCCCCCTCCCTGCCCCTATTCCTTCCCCAAATCCCCACCTCCTCCCCTGAGCACGCCACATTCCCGTTCTCCCCCCACCCCCAGCCCAGCTGTTTGGCGGTGGCAGGAAGTGCTGGGAGGTAAGCGGAGGAGGGAAGGAGGAGAGCTTGGCTGCTGGTGGGTGCAGAGCACTAATTTTTCCCCATGGGTGTGCCAGCCCTGGAGCACCCATGGAGTCGGTGCCTATGCCTCAGGGTGAAGAGGAAGAGCAGGAGGCGACGTCACAAGGAGGGGCGGGCAGTGATGAGCTGCCAAAAAATTAACAACCAGTTCCCTCCTCCTCACCCCAGGAGGGGGTCATGCCCCCCCCCCCAGGACTTCTGCCCCATTCAATCCCCCACGTTCTTTGACGCCCCCCCCCCCGGGACCCCTGCCCCATCCACCTCCGTTCCCTGTCCCCTGACTGCCCCCTGCCGCCCCATCCAACCCCTCCTCTCATTCCTGATGGCCCCCCGGGACTCCTGCCCCATCCAACCACCCCTTCTCTCTGTCCCCTGACTGCCCCTGGAACCCCTGCCCCTGACTGCCCCCCACCGCCCCATCCAACCCCTGCTCCTTCCTGACTGCCCCCCTGGACCCTTGCCCCCATTCAATCCCGCTGTTCCCTCCCCTCTGACCGCCCCAACCCCTATCCGCCCCAACCCCCAACTCCCCTGCCCTCTTCCAACACCCCCTCCCTGCTCCCTGCCCCCTTACCACACTGGAGGCCGGGCTAGGGGCGCTGGGCCGGGCCCGGTCTGAAGCCGCTCGGCCAGAGCCGGGGCGAAGTCTCTTGGCCGGAGCAGGACTGGGCTGGGCCGCGCCATGCCTCCCTGGAGCCCTCCTCGCGCCCCCCCGCCCCAGCTTATCTTGTGAAGCCACCGCTTGTTTCTGAACCCTCCCAGGCTTCCCGAGCGAACATTTGATTCGTGGGAAGCAGGGGAGGGGGAGAAAAAGGGGGGGCAGTGTGTTCAGGGGAAGAGCCGAGAAAGCAGAGGTGAGCTGGGGCCAGGGCTGGGAGCTGGAGCTTTACCAGTTGTTAAATTTAAAAGCCCTTTTAGAACCAGTTGTCCCACACGGGACAACCAGTTCTAAACGGGCATCTAAATTTAACAACTGGTTCCTGCGAACCGGTGTGAACCGGCTCCAGCTCACCACTGGGGGCGGTACTCCTGCACATGTCCCATTTTTGCATTTTGAAAAGGTGGTCCCCTTTTTACCCACCCCCACACTGCCTCTTTTTTAGGCCAATGCTCACTTGATTTCTGGAAACAAATGGGTGTATGTATCCTGCCTAAAAAATTTGATTACATTCAGCATTAGGCTGGGGTGGGACAGAAGGGATTCACCAGACACTTTAAAATCTTTCTGTCTTTACTTTTAATTACAATGTGATCTTGTAACAGAAAACATATGTGGAAAATGTTAACAAAGCAGGAATTCCTGAGAATGTTCTGAATTCAGTCCAGTGGATACAGAAATGGTTCCTGCTTCCCCAATCATTATTCCTCACAAAAATCATACAAATAAATGTGTTTGTAAGTATTTATCTTCCCTTCTTTCCGCCCCCAGCATTTGGACATGGAGAAAAAGAACTGTTTTTCATCTGAAAGAAATGTTTGCATGAAATTGCTTACTCCTGACAGCAAGATACTCCCAAGCAAGATTGAAATTACAGACCGGAAAAAATCTAATTATTTGGATGCATTAACCTATTCAGTGTGTCTAAAACAATTACCATATACTCCCCACTCAAAATGTATTTATATATTGTCAAGAGATTAGAGACAGAAAGTGCTTCCACATGTAAAAAACTGATCGACAAAAGAATACACATCTTTATAAAATCTAGAACTGTCCTAACCTCCCACTGTAGTAATACTGCAGGGAGGTGGAGGCACAGCAGTGCTAGATAGATATGTTTTTGTGTGGGCACTTACATGCAAAAGCAGGTGGTACTTTAAGATTCGTTGGACAGGTTTTAAGAGATATGATCCCAAGGGGAGAGAGTGTTGTAAAGCTTCTTGCCGTTCTCTGAAGAACTTGGCCAGTGTCTTGTTCCTCATGCATTCTGTTAGCACAGCCACTGATCTGAAAACATATAATAAATCTCCTTAAAGATATGCAGTTTCTGTATCTATGTACCTACAGCAAGGAATTGTTTTTCCTTCCTTCCCCCTACTGGGAATATCAAATTCCTGCCAATCATGAAATTCCTGTATTAGTTTTGAGCCCAATCCTACTTTCCTTTCATATGCAGAATTCTTTTGGGAATTTATATTGCAGAATAAGGTCCTGATTTCATTATTAGTAGAGGCTAAAGGGAATTTATAAAATAATAATAATTCCTTAGATAAAGTACTTTTCACTTTTTGTATCATCATGAATTGAAAGAAAAAAACAAGCAAGTAAATAACCACCTTTGTGTATGTGAATAAATATTTTTGCTTGTATTTTAAGTGTATTCTTTACCTTCTAAAAAGGGACAATGCAGGAAGAAACAGCAAAAAGGGGAACAAAATATTCCTACCTTGGATAATTGGTGCAGTACTGTGTATATATGTGAAAATCTTCACTCTATGTGTAGGGAGGAAAGATTATTAAATAATCAGATTTTATCAAAACTACCTACAAACAGTAGGATCAATGCACATTTTTCATTTGACAATGTAAATTCAACTGTACAAAGTGTTTAAGGTTCCTTGGCTACTTCTTTTGCCCAAATCCTAATTGGATGCCTACTTTCACATCACTCCACATCCTTGGAACAACCTCCTATGAAACATCTGCCAATCTTCCCGGTCTTCCAAAAAATTCTAAATTCAACTATTGTACAAGCCTTTCAGTGAAAAGAAACAAACCACACTCTTTTCTCTGTTTACTATTCTTTATTTACTAACTGGCATGTTAAGGGTCCTATCCTGTGAACTGCTGAATTCCTTCTGTAGACATGTGGACTGTCTTCAACTCCCACTCAAGGCATCCAGCACCTTGCAGGATCAGATTCAAACTCTTTGGGAACAGGGAACCTTATTGGTTTGGCATATTTACATGTCAACAACCCCACAAACATAACAGTTCTATATAAATAATCTATACAGTGTTGTAGCTATGTTGGTACCAGGATAATAGAGAGGCAAAATGCATGAGGTAGTATCTTTTATTGGACCAATATCTGTTGGTGAGAGAGACAAGCTTTCAAGCTTACACAGTGCTCTTCTTCAGTCACCTGTTCTGTTCACTCCTTCTACAGCATCTGGCACCAGCCACTGTGTGAAGACAGGATGCTGGACTAGATGGACCATTAGTCTGACCCAGAATGGTTATTCTTATGTTCCTAAGCAATTAACTTTTGAATTTCCTAACTAATGAATCTTTCATCTTGACCGTAACCTCTTTGACATTACCTTAAAACTATTTTGCTTTATATTTTTAAAATAAAGAAAAGACAGAAAGGAACAACGTGCATGCATGTGTGCACCTGTAGAGTTAAGGACATTTCTACTGGGCATATTGAGTATGCAGTTTTCAGATTGTCATAAGTAATTTCACATTTGAACAGAGACTAAGCATGTATGAAAACAGGAAGTTACCATTGAAGCTGTTTTGTAATTAACTTTAGTGGGGTTACCTGGCACTCACTGACAAATGCAATTTCATAATAGCTTTTTGTATCAGTTGGGTTCTAAGCACCAGAACCTGGTTTCCCTTGCATTCCTGCTTGCTCCACAACTCCCCCCTACTCATCATCACTTTATTTTGCATGGAACCTTAAAAACAACATTCTTTTTTGCATTTTGATGTGATGTCTGACTGTCACCCTCTATCCCATGTTATTAGTGTGCAATTTATGCAGTGTTTTGGTATCCTGAGGATGGGGAAAAAAAGTGTTGGGTAACTATAAAATATTTTTGAAGCAATCACTTTCTCCATCCTTGTTTACTAGTCCAGGGTTAAGTCCTGTAATAACAAGACACCCAGATTCCACTACAGATATCTTCATAAGTTGCCTGTCTTCCCAGCTACACTTCTTTCAGTTACTTCTCTCTTCCCCGCTCACCTTTTCCAGTCTCTTCACTATAAGCCAGTTTGTGCCACCTTTACTCCCACTGAGTAGTATATTACTTCACAAGTAGCCCCAATGAATCCATTGGAGCTATTTGCAAATTTAGGTACTACTCAACATGATACAAGGGTAGTGCAATTTGGCCCTATATGTGGAGTCAATTTTGGGGACAGCTCAGTAATTATTTCAGCTTTTATCAATTGATTTTAATGTCTTTTTAAAAAAATCCTTCTAATTCCAGTCCAAATTTCTCCAGGGGAATATAGTTCTCACAGGACTCATTTGTTCACTAATGTGCTATGATCTGGTATTTCCTTCTAAATACTTCCACATCTCCGTTACTGATCATTTTGGTTTGGTCTTGACATAGATAAAGTTCAATAATTTATTTTAGTCTTTCATGCTTGGACTAATTTTGCTGTTACTGCTAGTTTTCATGGTGGTTTACATACACCCTGTATCCACACCCAGAGACAATGAGCTTGTGTCATAACCTATTAACATACATGCTTGGAACTAACAGCTAAGGGTAAAAACCATCTCGGCTAGAAACTAGGAATTAACCCAACCTCAGCTAGTAGCAGACATTACACTGTATAATTTTCTTAAGCAGCCATTATCAATCTAGCTATCACTCTCATTAAGTCAGGAGTGCTATAAAGACAATAAATATGATGAAATTCAGTATCTAAGTAAGACAACTAACTACAGTACAAAAAATATCAAATGCAAGTAGGAAAAGGCAAAATATAACAAGAAATCCTACAATATTATGAGAAAAGTGCAGTATATTCCCCTGGCCACTTAATCATAACATACAATTTATAAACATCACCACATTACTTAGGTACAGCACATAACATTTTCTGGGATCAGTAATTCATAATGCTTTTCTTCTGTTCAACGGAGAAGAGGGGCTTTAAAACTAGGACATGAGGGGAGAAGGTTGAGAGAGATTTGTGGAAGCTTCATGCCTCCCTTCAATAAACAGGAGCAGGAAAATCAGCTAAATGAAAATATAGTAAGGGATAATGGAACACCACAAGCTAGAAAACTGGATGAAATCTGAGGGAAACAACAAATACTTATGTACGAATGCAAGGAGTCTGGGCAATAAAATGGAGGAACTGGAACTATTGGTGCAGGAGGTCAAACCAGCTATCATAGGCCTGGTCCACACTAACCCCCCACTTCGGACTAAGGTACGCAAATTCAGCTACGTTAATAACGTAGCTGAATTCGAAGTACCTTAGTCCGAACTTACCGTGGGTCCAGACGTGGCAGGCAGGCTCCCCCGTCGATGCCGCGTACTCCTCTCGCCGAGCTGGAGTATCGGCATCGACGGCGAGCACTTCCGGGATCGATCTGGGATTGATTTATCGCGTCTAGTCCAGATGCGATAAATCGATCCCAGAACATCGATTGCCTGCCGCCGGACCTGGAGGTAAGTGTAGACGTACTCATAGAGATTACAGAAACATGGTAGAATAGCAGGCTCATGCCTAGAACACAGATATTGAAGCGTATGTACTGTTTACTATACATGGAAATAAAGGTATAAAACTACCCCACCATCTTTACATCAATGAAGCAATACATTATGAAGAAATATGAAGGGATAAAATGGACAAAACAGAATCTATTTGGGTCAAAAACACTTTGGGGAAGGACTGTAAAAGAGGTCCTTTGGGATAGTGTTAGGGGTCTGCTATAGACCCCCTGTGTCAGACTGATATGGGTAGTGATCAGTGATAAATACTTTTGGAATTTGTGTACTATGAGAGACTAATTTCCCAGATATAGATTAGAGAATAAATACCACTAATGTTGGTAGGGCCCAGTTGTTCTGTGATAGATGACCGTTTTCTTTATCAAATCATCACTGAATCAACAAGAGGTGGATGCAATTTTAGACTAGAAAGTAGTGAGAACTTTATGGAAGAGCTGGTTGTAAGAAATAACCTTGGATCGAGTGATCATGAGTTAATTCAGTTTAAATTAAATGGAAGGATAATCAAAACCAGTGTTATGCCTCTGTGAAAAAGGCAAATGCAATCCTAGGATGTATTAGGTGAGGCATTTCCAATAGAGACAGAGGAAGTGTTAATGCGATTGTAAAAATAATTGGTAGGACCTCATGTGGAAAACGGGTGTACAGTTCTGGTTACCCATGTTCAAGAAAGATTAATTTAAACTGGAACAGGTGCAGAGACGGGCTACTAGGATGATCAGGGGAATGGAGGGCCTGTCTTATGAGAGGAGGCTGGAAGAGCTTGGCTTGTTTAGTTTAGCAACAACAAAAAGCTGAGAGGGGTATGATTGCTTTCTATAAATACATTAGGAGGGTAAATAACAAGGAGTTTGAAGAGCTATTTAAGCTAAAGGATACTGTTGGCACAAGAAGAAATGGATACAAACTGGCCATGAACAAATTCATGCTGGAAATTAGAAGGTTTCTTACCACCAGAGGGGTGAGGTTCTGGAACAGCTTCCCATTAGTAGTTGCAGGGGCAAACAACTTAATTACTTTTAAGAGAGAGCTGGACAATGTTATGAATGTGATTGAGTGACGGTGTTGCCTGTGATGGTGGGGGGCAGATCTCAACAGCCCTCAGGCTCACTTCTGGTTTATAAACTCCCTAAAGCACATGCTGCAGGGTTTCAGCCAGCCACCAGCAGGGCTCAGGAAGGGATTCCGTCCTCTCTCCCCACCCAGTGTATTCTGGGAGGATTTTTTTTTAAATCTCCTTCCTTTGAAGCATCAGATATGGCCATGACTGGAAATGGGACCCTGGGCGGGGTGGGCCAGGGCTCTGAGGGGGAATTCTCTCTCTCAGAAGCTTAGTTGGCTGGTGCTTGCTCATAGGCTCGCTGTCTAACTGTTCGCCCTGTGTGGGGTTGAGAAGGAATTTTCCCCCAGGTCAAATTGGCAGTGACCTTGGAGTTTTTTCGCCTTCCTCTCAAGTGTGTGGGTCCGGCTCACTTGCCAGGATTATCTGGGTAAATCTGATTTAACCATTTCCCTTCCCTTGTAGTAGCCTGGAGCAACAGTGCATCTCAACCTCTCCTATTTTCTGCCTGTGGCACATACTAACTTAGTCTCTTATTTAGTTTGATCTCCTTTCAGTTGTTGGGTTTATTGTGCAGGTGCTGGGTGGCCTGTGATATACAGGAGGTCAGACTCTTCTGACCTTAAACTATGTCTGACTTCATTTGACTGTCCTGCTTTTCAAACTTCATGAAAAACGATATGTTGTAAACTTTTAAAGGACAGCATTCGTTGTTAAATAAAAACCACTATTTCTATCTAGCTTAGAGTTTTACACTGCTGCCCATCAATGTAATATCTGAGGATCTTCCTTATAAAATCAGTAGCAACAGAGAAGTCTTCTTCATGGAGTCTCTGGCACATCTCCCTTTTCAGGAAGAAATTCTGCTTTTGGCAGATAGGGTTGTCTTGTTTTTTAAATAATAATAAATTTTAGTCTAGCTATAAGGAAGGACAAACCTATGCATTTAAAATAAAATAAATTTTAAATAAATTAATGACAAAATAAAAATTATCTGCTTATCTAGGGAGATAGCACAGAAAATACTTACACATACAACATTTTAAAGTCTTTTTTAAAATAGTGGCATGGACACTGTTGCCCTCTGAATTGGGCCAGATGTATACTTTATACTCAAGGTATCTTTGGATTCACAAATGCATTTTATCACAACTAGGGCAGTATCGTAACTGCATTAGATTTTTAATAAGTTAGGTAAGCAGATAGGCCTGTAGATAGTCAACCATGAACTTTTTATCTCCAGTATGGTATAATTTAGACTCATTCAAAGCTATAAATCTATTAGTCAACATCATATACTTTCCTAAATCAGTTGCAGAATTCCTTTTGATGTTAGCAAGAGCTAAGCATATGGATGAAGATCAGACTATGGGCATAAATCTGCAATTTATGGTATGCAACAATCCTGAATTCTTAGAAACATTAACATCTTGTAGTGTTAAAAGCAAAGCAACCATACTATGTAAACTTTCCTAGATTTTACTTATCTAGTTTAAGACATGAATGTGCCGTTCAACAAGGCTCATGGCACATGTACAAAATTTAGTGAAAAATAAAATCTACCTCGTTTCAGAGCTAAAGAAAGAGAACATGACCTACAAATAATCAAATAAAAATTCCCCTATATCATGACCTGGTACTCATCCTTCCTCCTGCCCCTTCCTTCCCCCCACAAGAAATCCCTGAGAGATCAGACGGCTTTGCACTGCACTTCTAAAGCCAAAATAATCAAACTCCCTGGACCAGCTAGGGATGAAAGTCGCAGAGTTGAATGTTCCTCCACTGAGACTGCTTGGTTACCTGTCTCTCTACATTTACAGTATAGACCTGTTAGCTCAAATGCCTCAGTTGATATCATCTGCTTTATAACAGATTCTAGGAAGAGGGTTGTGCTACCAGGGTATGTCTTCATTACAGAGTTAGTCCGGGTTAGCCTAGCTCAGGTGGAGCATTCCCACTGCAAAGTGCTACTCATACCAGACCCATATAACTGGGATGGATTTCTAGTGCGATATCCCATGGTTCTTAGCAGTGTATTAAACTGGGCTGCTCTAGTCATTTGCCAGGTGCTCAGTCTCTGTAACCCAGCAGGGAGCTTCTGTCCATGCCAGTGACACGAGAACAATACTTTATGTAAATAACTTCCAAGGGAAATTACTCATTACTAATACAGACTGTTCTGAAGGTGAAAGCAAACAGAATTTGGCAGCAAGAACTTTTAATGAGAATCTCACTAAGGAATTCAGTCTGCAAACCACAAAGTGATTCATAGGGCACCTGAGTGACTTTCCTGCCTCTCTGTTTCTTTTCTGCCCACTAAACAAAAAATGTCATTTGGGATACATTTCCCTAAATGATGGATCTTACTGATAGACAAGGTGAGTGAGGTGATATCTTTTATTAGACTAACTTCTGTTGTGAGAGAGACAAGCTTTTCAACTTCCATAGAGCTCCTCTTCAGATCTTACTGGTGTCACTCCACAGCTTTACCAGAAGGCGATGCCAGGTTTTGGCCAAGTGGCAGCATGGCAGGGGGATTTCTTGGACAGTATCTATTTGCAAATGTTGTGAAAGTGCAGCAAAAATGGAGCAGACAAACATGGGGTTAAAACATAGTACAAATGAAGGGAGCAGCTAGACAAGAAAATACAGTCTATATAGAACTGTGGGATAGGACTAGAGGACTAACTGCACCCAGGTTTGATTAGCCTGTGTTCTAGCTACAAAACAGGTAGGTTGCCAGCCTGGACTGAAGTGAAACCCAAGTTAAATCATGTACCCTGAGCCATGACTGTTAGCTTGGGCTTAAAGCACCCTCAAGGTCAGGTTAGATGTTTTTCTGTGTGGATGGAAGGGAGGCTGGGGAGGCACTTGGGCTACAACCCAGGCTAACTTTGGAGTGAAGACATAACCACCTCCCACCTTCCACAACCCAGAGCCCAAACCAGAGAGACTAAAGTTAACACTTTGAATTGCACACAGAAATAGCTAGGAAGCCAGCAAAGTGGTGAAATAATGTGTTTCTGTAAATATTTTAAACTCAAGGAATCCCACTACTGGGGAACCTACAGACTGGCTAACTAACTGGACTATATCCCTTAGAGAGTTCTGAAACCCAATTGTATCTTTGTATGGAAGCTAAGATGAACCCTGGCCTATGCAACAGCAAGAGAAGGTCTGACCAAGCCAAAGTTGTTATATTGACCTCTGCAATCACCAAACTAGATTTCAAGTGTGGTCATCTCTGCTTGGAGTCTGAAATCACTTTGTATGGGCCCATGAAGTTGCCATGAAGTGTGTGTGTTCCCTCACCAACCCAAAAGAGCTCCTTACATGGACTATGACGCCTCCTTAAGCAACAAGCCTTGGCTACCTCAGTGCCACCTGTAAGAAAAACCTCAGTCAATTCAGCAAGGATTTCAGATGCAACAGGACAACCTGTACACCTCAACTATACCTTGCTTATGCTTAGCTCAATCCAAGAGTAACATGCAAAGTGAATACTGTCAAATCTTATTTGGAACAGGATGTCTCCTACACCTAACATCAGGCAAAAACAACCTCTCCAATCCTCTCTCAACTTTTGCTGCACTGTGGTTTTATATATACATAAAAGACACTTTAAAAGAAAATAAAGGAAAAAGGTAAAAGATGTGTCAGAGTGCAAGCATTTGTGGTGCTGATATGCTGAAGTCAACTGCCTACTTCTCCTCTTTTGTTAATGATCTTGGAAATTAAAAGCAAGTCTCCCTATCCCCATTAAGTTACTGGTTGTGTTCCAGAAGCGTACGTTCTAAATTTCTGGGTGCTGAGTGAGAAGTGCAGAGTGCCAGAATTAAACACTCCCTTACAACTCCTCACTTAAATGTAAATGTGTGGAATACTGAAGTCAGTCTTCTAATTAACATTGGCATTCTTACAATGAAAATGAGAGAGTGGGAGCTGGCAAGAAAATATATAAACACAGTTTTATGTGAATAATTAAGCCATAGTTAAGCTTGCAATGGAAGCCTCTGATTACCGTTACTAGCAAAAGCCAAAATGTTTCAGAAAACTAATGTACTGAAGCTAACATACTTCTCCTTTTAGATATACAAGCAGAAACCACAGTTGGTGTAATCTGGCATTACGCCACTAGCTTCAATGGAACTACACCAGTTCATACCAGCTGAGGATCTGCCCACAGTGTATTAAAATATTGTTAGTCTCCATCCTTCAGGATTTTTTAAATTCTATTTATGACCTATGAACAAATGACCCATTGGCAAACTGTAAGGTAATTAAAAATATATATAGAAAATTATCTTTTGTCCCTTGCCAAACCATTGACAGCCTCTAGCAATAAAATAAAAGGTGATATGAACAGGTTTTTATTTAAATAATATTGTAAGTTATTATTAAATATTTATGTAGTATGGTTCTTTTGTCAATTAGTTACTTTTACATTATCAGCTGATTTACTACCCAAGGTGTGTTGAGGCCAACAAACCTAAAGTGCTGTTTTAGTCTGTATTTACCATGGGCAGTCTGTATTTTGTTTACTAAGATAAAGATTCAAATCCACAATCACTAGTCTTTGCTGAAAATGTGCTAACAAGTTCACAATTCTCAGAGCAGTTGTATCAAATCATGATTTGCACTTATTTTTAAAGGCTGAATGTTTTCTAGGTGAAATTCAAATGATCAAGTACAATGCGACTGTGAGCCTATTTTCTTTTGTATATATGATTATGCAATGAAAACAAAATTGTTATGTAGCAAATTTTATTTAGCACAGGGTCATATGATGAATTCAAGTTCAAAGGAACTGAGTATAGTCAAATTTGGACCAAAATTATATTTTGCAAAATGAAGCTTATTAAACGCAGACACACGTCAGCCCTAACACCATACATAGTTTCATGAATATAATATCAGTCCAATAAGCACAGGATTTTTACAACAAATAATCTCCTGCATCCTATGCCCTCAAATGCTGGAGCATTACACAGTGTTTGAGAGCCTGAAAGTGAAACTGACTTACTATAACCAAAACTCAGCTAAACTGAATAGTCTACTTTCAGTTTCAAAGCTTAATCAAATGCAAAAAGTAAACAAAATATGAAAACAGTGAGAAGTAATTTTTTAAAAAATGGATGGAGCCAGATCCAGAGCTGGTGTAAATCAGCATAGCTCCATCCAAGACAATGAAACTTTGCCAGTTTATACCACCTAAGGATCCAACCCATGATGTTTAATGTGATAAATGTCCCTTTTCCATGTTTATTTCAGATCAAGGTTCTTGCTTTGTAGCACATTTGGATCATTAGATCACCAGAGTCCCATATGACCCTATTCAGCATATGCAATTCTTTAATGCGGCAATTTTATCTCCATGATCCTAGGCTTGTAAGATACTAGAGACCCAGAACTGACTACTGGAATCTGCTAAGACATAACCAGAGATTACCATACTAAATTCTACCTCAACAAAAACAGAATGGTGGGGTAATTTGGTTTAGAATCATAGAATTGTAGGACTGGAAGGGATCTCGATAGGTCTTCTAGTCCAGTCCTCTGCACTCAAGACAGGACCAAGCATTATCTGGACCATCCCTGACAGGTGTCTGTCCAACCTACTCTCACAAATCTCAAATGACGGAGATTCCACAACCTTCCTAGGCAATTTATTCCAGTGTTTAGCGATCCTGACAGTTAGGAAGTTTTTCCTAATGTCCAACCTAAACTGCCCTTGTTGTAATTTAAACCCGTTGCCTCGTATCCTATCCTCAGAGGTTAATGAAAACATTTTTTCCTCCCTCCTCCTTGTAACAACTTATTATGTACTTGAAAACTCATTCTTTTTTCTCCAAACTACACAAACCCAATTTTTTCAATCTTCCCTCATAGGTCATGTTTTCTAGGCCTTTAATCATTTTTGTTGCTCTTCTCTGGACTTCCTTCAATTTGTCCACATCTTTCCTGAAATGTGGTGCCCAGAACTTGACACAATATTCCAGTCGAGGCCTAATCAGCATGAAGTAGAGCCAAAGAATTACTTCTTGTGTCTTGCTTACAATACTCCTGCTAATACATCCCAGAATGAGGTTTGCATTTTTTGGCAACAGTGTTACACTTTTGACTCTCATTAACTTGTGATCCGCTATGACCCCCAGATCCCTTTCTGTAGTACTCCTTCCTAGGCAGTCATTTCCCATTTTGTGTGTGTGCAACTGAGCGTTCCTTCATAAGTGGAGTACTTTGCATTTGTCCTTTAATTCTGTTTTTGTTTAGTTCTGTTTTTGCTTGTAATTGTCTGCAATTGTCTGGATGAAGTTAGGACTTCCTGGGATTTTGCCTGCTAAGATTTCACCCTCCAAAAGCTTCCGAGGCTGCTTACCCATCTGACCATTACCCAGTCGCTGGCCAATTATACAATTACCCACAGCATTTAAAAAAAAGGAAACCCAATGGACAGAAAAGTGATTCTTCTCCTCTGTTTTGTTCTGAAAGGATTATCTTGTTCAAATCACCACCAGAAATCAAGTTTAGGTATTCAGAAGTTAATAGTTTCATCTTAATCTTGCATACAGTGGCAAGATATTCTTCTGAAGATTCTTGAAGTAAGATTTTATCACTTACCTTTGAAACAAAACATTCTGCAATAGCCACAGGGTCATTTTCACAGTTTTCCAAATCTTGCAAAAGTTCACTAATAAAACAAATAAATAAATAAAAAGGAAGAAAAATTTAACATATTTACAATATTTTTATACACACCCACACACACCCACACCCACACCCACAGACACACACACACACACATATATATATGTATGTTTCTTCTTTGTCTCCTCTCAAATCATAACAGCCATCGCTTTTTAAGCATTAATTATAACCACACCAACATTCATACCTACACATTTCTTGTTTCCTTCTGCAAAAACACAACTGTAATTCGCATTTCTTCTGTGCTATTTGTGTTATCCCCCTTCATTAGGCAAACTTAGTCATACACAATCATATGCCCCAACTCCGCCCCTTCCCCACCCCGGCCCTGCCCCAACTCTGCCCCTTCCCCAAAGTCCCCGCCCAAACTCTGCCCCCTCCCCTGAACACTCCGCCCCCTGCTCCCCGCGAAGCAAATGTTCACAGGAAGCCTGAAACAGGCAGGCAGGCAGGCAGCAGGTAAGCTGGCGGCGGCAGGGGAGCGCGAGGAGGCGCGGCCCAGTCCAGCCCCGCCAGCTGAGCGGCTTCCTCCGGCGGCTGACCAAGAGGCTCTGGCCCCGACGGCTCCGGGCTGTTCCTCACTACCTCAGCTGCAGCTCCCGAAGCCCTGGATCGCAGGCTCTCCTCCCACATGCTTTCTATAGTCCAAGCTTTGCCTGCAGAGAAGCTGACTATGGGAGTTGCGGGGGGATCTATGGTGCCGAGCACCCCCCTCGCCGGGCCCCCCCAGGTGGGGGGGGTGAGGTGACACCCCCACGTGCCCCGGGCCGGGCCGACCCCGGGTCCGTGTCCCTTTAAGAGTGGGGTCGGGCTGAGCCAAGCCGGTGGGGGGTGACTCCACTCCCCGCTGCAGGCTGATGCCGGAGCCTGGGCTGAGAGCCCTGCTGGTCTCCTGCACCAGCTCCGGGTGGAACTTTGCTGCGGCTCCCCCAGTCCCTCAGGGCCAGGCTGCCCCACGGTAGGGGCGGGTTGCTTGAGGCAGGGCAGGACCCGGTGGAGCCGAGGGCTGAACAGGCCCAGCAGGGCGGTGCGGGGGCTGCTGGAGGGGGAAGCTGGGGAAGGGGTGACACGGCCTCAACCCGCTGGGGCTGCCTGCCCCGTGGAGGAGGCAGAAGGGCGCAAGCTGCAGCAGGACCCCAAACCCCAGGGGGAGGGGATCTGGGGCCAGCCCGGGGAGGCAGGAGCAGCCCCGGGGGTGCTGGACGCGTGCAGGGCAGAGCCCCGGGAGAGCCCCAGCCTCGCGGCCGGCAGTGCTGCAAAGGAGCCCGCGCCCGGCGAAGGGAGCCCCAGGCAGGGGGAGCCAGGCCGCCCGAACCCACCTCTCGTGGCCGCTCCATGCTGCTCCCAGTACTGCTTTCCGCCAGCGCAGCTGCCCTGTCAGCCGCTTTTGGGTCTTTAAATAGCCGTCTGGGGGGAAATCCCGGACATTTTTACTTTTTACAAATTCCCCCCGGATGGCTATTTAAAGACCCAAAAGCCGGCCATGTCCAGGGAAACCCGGACGTATGGTAACCCTATTATTTATAAACTGCAAGTCACAACATGATCATGGGATACTGATCTTCTAAGAGATGAACAAATTCTGTGACTAGAGTCCCTTCCAACAAACTTGAAATATGCTGGTTGTAGTGATTCTATTCTACTCACACCAAAGGAGTTGGTCAGCAGTGACATTTGAATATCAATAGTGATGTTCATGTACAGTGAAATTTAAAATGCAGTGAAGCAAATGTCCTATAGTGTAACAATTGCCTCCTGACTTCCATATGTTCTAGTAGGCTAGAAATACCTAGCCTGATAGGAGATTAGGAGAAGTTATCTCAGCTACTCTGAGAATCACAGATGAGAAGCAGGAACGTATTACATATACAGAAAGAATAGTAATAACTTCAGAGTAAAAAAAAAAAAAACCCTTATCTGCCTTTAAATAACTAGAAGAAAGCAGCTTTTTCTTTGAAAGAAAGATATAAACTGGACCACTGGATGTCTGGAAGAAAATAAAACCCCTAGAAGTAATACTTCTGACACTCCAAGCATGAATTCTTTTATAGCGTGAGCAAGGCACTGAAAGAGTATGGTCACTGTTGCACAAGATTCCATTCTTGAGGACTGAGTCAAGAAATGGTTTGATCATTCTGATTTTGTAGTGTAAAACATATAGAAAATGAAGGCGAGAAAATTCAAGCAGAGGAAGAAAACCTCTGAGCTCTCTACAGTCTTCAACTTTGTTGAGCTGCAAGGATAGTCACACTTAAGACAAAATTAAGAACGATAATCCTAATTTCCTGTCAAACATATTACTTATAGGACCTAACTGCCCTTAAGGAGATCCTTCCTTAGGTGACATTTTTGTCCCAGATGAGAGCTGGCTTCTTGCGTGCTGAGAATTCTAAGTTTTCTTCTTCCAGTGGACATCAATTCCCACTTGATAACAAGAAAAGTAGTAACAGAACTAGGAGTCGTGACTTGTATTTTGCCCCTCAAAATTCCAAAAAGATCAGCGTGTCCAGTAGTTGGACCACGAGTCAAAAAAAGAGTTGGGTTTTCTTCCCAGCTCCGTCACCAACCCACTATGTAACCTATATGCCTCAGTTTTCCCATATGCAATATGGGGATAATGCTACCACTTGCTGATACTACATATCTGTAAAGCACTGTGAAATCACAAATTAAAGGTGCTGTAGTAATGCCAAGTTATTATTTTAATGACTGATTTCTTTTTTGCAAATGAGTTTTGGAAATAATGCCAACTGTCCTGAACAGCCCCAAGAAATTCCTGTTGTCCAACAGCAGAAGCTCTCTTGAGCTATTAGAATATGTAAACACTCATGAGTTGTTACATATTGTTAGCTGACCTGAGGAAGCGCTCTGTGCAGCTCAAGAGCTTTTCCCTTCCACCAACAGAAGTTGGTCCAGTAAAACATATTACCTCACCCACCTTGTTTCTAACACTCATCTTATCAGTTCTACTGATATTGGCCTTCTCTAATGCTATATTATTTCTTTCAGAGGTGCCAGTGTCATTACCTATAAGATTCTCTACATTGCTTCAGTTGGTTCTAGGAAATGAACATCTAGAGAACATCAGCATTGGTAAGAAGGGCCTGCTTGCGGGGGAGTAGTATAAAATAGAGGAGTACTACCCAGGGGTTCTAATCTGAATAACTGAATCCCCTGTAATAATTCCCTCGCCTCCCTTGTTGCCAATCAGCAACTCAAGTTTCCATCTGGCAGTAGAGAGAGATGCCGTCTTGCAAACTGCACCTGAAAGGGAACTAGAGGGTTTGCAAACTATAAAAAGGGATACTACCCAAGTCCTACCTATCACAGTTACAGCTAGGCACTTGACTTGCTGAAGTGGCCTGGGGGAGTCCAGTGGCATGAGAAAGCAGCAGTTCTCTTAGCCTTGTTTGCCATATATGTTACAGTTTTCACAGACAACAGAAAAAAACAGTCCTCAGTATTTGTGACACTTATGCTCACTGGCCACAGTCATAATGAGTGTACAGAATGAGTACTTTGAAGCAGCTAATATTGTTCTACCTAAATTACTGAAAGGAATCAAAATGGTGTGTGCTGAGAGTTATATTCCAGTTTGGTTGCCAAACCAGGAAGTACAGCAAATGTTGCAATGGGCTGGATGGGCAATGATAACAAACAAGTACACCTCTACCCCGATATAACACGACCCAATATAACACGAATTCGGACATAACGCGGTAAAGCAGTGCTCCGGGGGGGGGGGGGGGAGAGGGGGCAGGGCCGCGCACTCCAGCGGATCAAAGCAAGTTCAATATAACGCTTTCACCCAGGGCCAGCTCCAGGCACCAGCCCACCAAGCTTGTGCTTGGGGCGTCACCTGGAGGGGGGCGGCGCGGCGCGGTGCGGCATTCCGGCTCCGGCCGCCGGGAAGAGCGGGGCCACAGCCGGGCTCGCCACCCTCCCCACGGCGCTCTGGCCACCAGAGAGAGCAGAGCCCCGGCCGGGCTCCCCGCCCTCCTCCCAGGACTCCAGATGTCCTCCCCCACGGCGCCCTCCCCCCGGCCACCGGGGAGAGCGGAGCCCCAGCCGGGCACTCCGCCCTCCCCCCGGCGCTCTGGCCACCAGAGAGAGCAGAGCCCCGGCCGGGCACTCCGCCCTCCTCCCAGGGCTCCAGATGCCCTCCCCCGCGGCGCCCTCCCCCTGGCCACCGGGGAGACCGGAGCCCCGAGGCTCGCCACCCTCCCCCCGGCGCTCTGGCCGCCGGGGAGAGAGCGGAGCCCCGGCCGGGGCTCCGGCCGCCCTCCCCTGCCGCGCTGGGGGGGGGAGGGGGCGCGGCACGGCCAGAGGCTTTTTTGCCTGGGGCGGCAAAAAAGCCAGAGCCGGCCCTGCTTTCATCTATAACACGGTAAGATTTTTTGACTCCTGAGGACAGCGTTATATCAGGGTAGAGGTGTACTAAAATGCAGTGATCGAGAGGGAGAGAGAAACAGAATTCACAGTTAGGTTTTCAATACAATATTTTCCTTTTAGCTGGTCAGCTTTTTCACCATAACCCCTTGAGGGTTCATTGATTAATTGGACTGAGTATTGGTTTCAAGGCAAAATACTGTGAGTGGTCTAGCTTAAGGGAAGATTTTCAAAGACAAAGTGTAGTTAGACACCCAACTCCTATTGGAAGTCAGTGGGATTAAACTCCCATTTGTGTCTTTGAAAATTGTGTCCTTGCATGCTGCGTATCTTTTGATTGTACATGAAGTCAGGCATGCTTTTGTCATCATCTGTCATCAACACACTGCTTTCAACAACGAAAGAAAGAAGCAGCTGAGGACAAGGCTTTTTTCCCCTTCCTGACCTGAGATGGAGCGGAACAGGGAGGGGAATGAGGAGTGTATGTGTGGGAGCATTTTTAGTCTCCAGCCCAGTGCAGAAAGTGCAGGCAAGTAATTAGTACTTTAATAGTGATTTTTCATTTTTCAAGTGTTTTGACAGGTTTATGCTGAAAACTTCAGGCTACCGGTAAAAAGAAAAAATCAAGGGAGAAATACAACACCAACATAACCACAATGTAGCTCAATAAAGTTCCTGCGGCCAAAATTACTTAGACATATACTTCTCTTATGTTTCTTCTATTTTAAGATAGTTATTTTTTCCCCTAAGTGTAGCACCTAGAGTTATTTCTAAAAAATGCTTCTTTTGATAACAAACCAAATGATGTCAGCATGAAGATTACAGAGCAGGAATCATCTAACATGAGATATTTATAGACAGTGCTCCTGCCCCAGTATCTGTGTAATTGAATAGGAGGGTAATGGCAGGTCCAAGCCAGCAGAGTGGTAGATACAGGATAATGCAGGATTCAGGTCAGCAGCTTTCCCTTAATTCCAGCACAGATTCGGCACATGCTGGCCCCCTTCCACCATGCTTAGGAAAGGTTAGCTGCAGCACTCAGGAACACTTCAATGGAGAACTTCATTTCAAGTTGTAGGTACAGTACCTGATTGGGGTGGGGAGTTGGTCTGAGATTATCTTTTACACTGAAAAGCATTTGTAAGGACTCCTCTGGGAAGGTGGGCCAGAGAAGCAAGGCAGCAGAAGCTGGTTAGGAGAGGGTTTTTCTTCTCTATGTATGGAGTGAAACAACATAAGCCACATCGGAGAAAGAGAGTGGGGGTCTTCCTCCAAGATATGAAGCAAGACAGAAGGAACATATTCAGGTGCTCTCCCCTGAGAAATGGCAAGGGGAGCTTTCAAAGTAGAGGAGGCCATGACGCAAGCTCTGGAACTAGCAGTCTAAAACTTAACAGTGGTTCATCTACAAGTAGCAACTTGAACTAGATCACAGTCTACCAGGTCTAAGTAAAGGCCACAAAATCCCAGTATTACAAACCCTTATGAAATCACCATAGATAAATCCTACCATGTGTGTATAATAACCACCTTTTAAAATTAAGTGACCGATCTTTATTTCTCTGAATACCCATAGGCATCAAAACCCACATTCCAGATGAACGGCCAAAGACAAGTTTGGAAAAACAAACTCACTTTGAAGCTATAAAACCACACACACACGCACATATTTGAAACTGCTAACTCATAACTGCCAAATGCAACTTTTTTCAAATATAAAAATAAATAAAATAAGCAAGCAGACTCTAGAGTGCATTTAAGACCCGGATGCTACATGCCAAGTTTCAGACAGGAGTAAATTTTTAATAGAGAAGTAAATCCCTGAATCTGTACTGGGATCTATAATGAAAATGGTCAACCTTCAAAACTACAATTTCTACATGGAACTTTAAATTGGGGGCCTTGGAAGTCATTAAAGATAAAATTCTTCCAAAGTTCTAGTAAAACTAAGTGTAAAGCACATGATGGTTCTCTAAAGTTGTAGCACAACTATATCTCCTCAAAAGTGATTTGACAAGTTTTTTTTTTTAACTTCTTAAGCTCTTTGTTTGCAATACTGCTATTCCCCTTCAACAGTCGACATACTGCTAAATAGCACATATACTAAACATTATTTACAGTTTTGCCAGAAAAACTGCATCTACACTAGGGGCTATTGCCAGTACAGTTCTGTTGGTCACAAATCACATCTCATCCCATCCCTGACTTATGTAGCTATGCCAGCAGAAGTTTGTAATGTAAACCTTGCCCCACACAGAGTAGGTGGTGATGACTGACTTCCTCACTAGCTTGAGAATTCAAACACTTTACCCAGTTTCAGGCTGAGACTGGGATATGGACGGAGGCAAGCTGTCTGGAGGTCACGCCAAATAAGTCAAACGAGATGTTGGTAGATTGCAGAAAGGAACCTGAACATAGTGTGAGGATTATATGGGTCTCTTAAATTGACCGTATTTGTTTCTTACTCAAATTGGGAAGTTGGGGTTCTTGCTGTTGGAGGATTAGGTGACAGCAATGGTCAAGATTATTTTTCCCTATGTCTATCCAAGAAGTTATAATCTCAATACCATGATTTTATGACTCCATCATCTTATGTTTAGGCTACTTCCATAAAGTTACACTTTAAATCCATTCAGAAGCTGAAGATGGTGCAAGATGCAGCAGCCCACTTAATGTGCAGGGTACCATCCTGTGAGCACATTGCACCAGTTTTCCATGATCAGCATTAGCTGCTTTGGGTTTCTGGGAGGAGTTCTAGGCATTGGTTTTGTCCAATAAAGCCCTAATGGACCTTCCTGAAAATCTACCTCTCTCTCCATCTGATACTGCTCCAGTTATAATCAGCAGAAGCATTTTAGTCTGGCAATCCATAGGGACGCGGTCTATTGACAAGGATGTTCTCTGTGATGAACCCTCAACTTCAGAATTCACTCCCCCATTTTGGTTTGAGAGAGTCTGAATCTGATGACCCGCAGGGCATGAGGAAAAACAACTATTTTGGGGTTTCTGGATAAATAAGCAATGGGCAAGGGAGTTGAGGGAGTGGAGGACACCAATATGATCAATAAAGTTTGCTTGTTTGTTTGTTTTTGTTTGGGGGGGGGGGGGAAGATGATTGTTTTTGGCGGTTGACCTTGAGTATGTAGGCGAAATTATGCTGCTAGATTCAATAGTGTTTTCAGATGTTCGTGAATAATAACTGGAGCATGGGATAGAGATTTTTTAAAATTTTTACTATATAAACCAAAATTAGCTTGAGGTGGGGGACTTTGCAGATAGTCCTAAGCAATAAAAGAAGAACTAATTCTTAAACATTGATATTTTAAAATATAATTTATTTTTACTCATTGTTTTGCAATTTGAAATAAACTTTAGTACTTTGCAAAATGCTATCTTTATCGCGCCAAATTTTGTTCCTTTGTGGGAAGAAGCTGCAAATGGGACAGGAAATTCAGAAGCAAGTTTCAGTTTGCAGCATTTCCTTCCAAATGTTCAGTCAGAACTGGCAGGGTTGTGGTTCTGTGCCTGCAGATGTTGCAAGACCTGCACAATCTGACAACGCCTGTCGAGACTAGAGAAGATTTCCTCCCCTCCAAAGGGGGGAATGGAAAATACACCAAAAAATGAAGGGAAATAATTACTTATACAATCAGCAGCTAAAATTATCAGGATGGGCATAGATGACCTAACAAGAAACAAATCTTGTTGAGTATCAAAGAAATATCAATTTCTTATTTTATATTCATTGTCTGTACAAATCCAGGGGAAAGTATTTGTTTGGTTCCCCCCCCCCCCCCAATACAGTCTCCTCCCTTGTTTTCACTTTGTCAAATATTAACTTACCTGTTGAAATGGTAGATATCTTGTATGTTTCCAAACAGGGCTGATTGTTCTTCTGTCCCCAGTGAGAGCTTGGATTGGTCAGTGATACAATCAAGGTAGTCCTGTGAAATAAATGAGAAGGAGGCTTTAAACACGCTGGTTCTTTTCTAGATCAGTAAATAGAGCCATCTTTAATTGTGCAAGAGATGAGTCCCTTCCTATCAGTTTCACATTATTATTACAGTAATCCCCTCAGTAGCTCTTCTGTGAACAGTCATTCTATTATGAAAGACAACAATACTTATCTGTTCACTCAAACCAAGAAAATTACTAAAGACTGAATGCTACATTAGACAGTGTATATTTTTTTATAGCGACAGACATACACATTTCACCCATGACAGTTGAATTGTCTCCGTTAATTACTCAATAAAGTCACTGATGTTCTTCCACATTCATTTTCTTTTTAAATCAGTGGTTTTTAGGATTTTTTAAAGTGAGTTATATTGGTAAGACACCTGGATTTAATAGTGATTCTATGATTAGAGGCTTGAAAAATGAAACCGTTTCAAAGCTATAAAGAGGATTTGTTTATAATCCTAAAAGGAAGAAAATGCACTCACCACCAGTTTGTACAGGATAGAACTCCTATATTTTTATCCATAAGCACACAACTGATTCATGTGGACTGCTAAACTGAATGTTACATTGACATATACTCTAGCAAAGATTTATTTTCATGTCTAGAAATATGGTTTATTTAATGGCATATAAAATAGATAACTTAAAACAGTCAGGACAGTATTATTCTTGCAGGGTAATAGCTGCAAAACTCTTCCTCTGGTTCTGATAAGGGCTCTAGTCCCCAATGTGTCACCTTTCATTATTGTGCAGCTATAGTATTAAGGCTCCTTGGATAAGGGCAACCAAATCCACAGAGTTGTTTAACAGAGCATAAGTCATAAAGCAAGGAACCCAGCGTGTCACTACAACATTTATAAAGAAACGCTGCAGGAGGAAGGAAAACAATAAAGGAAAAGTGAAAACAGCTGAAAATATGAAATGAAAATAAATAAAGGTCCCCTTACCCTGGGGCTAGACAATGTGGTGTGGCCCTCTACCAAAAGCAACACAACATTCCACAGCACTAAAAGGAAGGAACCCTGTGAGAGGTCTGCTAGACCATGGAAATCTTTACAGTATAATGACATTCCAAAGACAAAGCGCGGGGGGGGGGGGGGGGGGGGAGAAGAGACAACACACATACAGGACCAGATTCATCCTCAGTGTAAATCCAGTCAAGACAAATGATTTATATCAGATATGAATTTGACCTTTGGCATTTAGATGCACTCACAAGGAGGGTTTTGAAATACAGAACCTGAGTCTCCATTCACTGATCCCTGTTTCCCACTAGTGGAACTGCACTGGCTTCAGCACAATCACAGGTGTAAGAAAAATCAGGGTTCAATCGTTCCTGCTCCTTTTTGTTATACCATTCAGTCATCTTCATTCCCTCCTTCACTTACCTCACACATTCTAACCCCAGCATTCTTCCAAATTAAATGGATCATTCACCAGTACTATCTAAAAATAGCATCTGATTTCTAATTGGTACAGTTGGAAAATGATATTACTCAAAGACAGCTTCATTTGTGGCAGGCAGCAAGTAAGCAGCATAGCCTTTATTCTTCAAAAAGCCATGGTGTCATCTCTGCAAGGCACAGCCCTACCCCACCACCACATCTAGCAGCCTGTGACCTCGTAGTCCAAGTCTGTTCTTGAAGTATGTTTGCATAATAAGTCCTTGGAACAAAGTCCCTGAAGCTTTCTAAACCCTATAACTGAACTTTTGTTTTTACTCAGGAGGTGCCTAAGAGTAGGCAATTTAAGAAGTTTGGTGGGGCAGCTTAGATTGCTACATACAGCACTGTAGGTCAAAGAGCCAGAAGAAAATGCAAAATAGAGCTGGGATGGACTCTTCCAGCTGTAGTTTTAACTTGTGGTTCTTTTCAACAAAATGTAAAGAATGAATGAAATAAAATTAATCTTCCCTGCACTACTAGTAAACCCAACCATGTAAAAATGAATAATATGGAAATCTCAGGCATAATTCCCATCCTTTAAAAATGTTTAATGTTATTTTTAGCACCACAGATTGCAACAGAATCCTGGTGTTACATGACAGAACATGTTTAAGAAAACACCCCCACACCCCCACACGTTTTTACTGAATAAAGGAAAAGTTTCTTCTGCACATTAGTGCTATCTTACCTGGTGGTCCATTTTCCCCAAAGAGGAATATTCCACAAATACTTTTACTTTTAAAATTTTCTTGTAGCCGGTGTACAGATAATGACCTCAGTTTTGTGACTTTTTTCACATCTCATCTAGTTATACTCCACATACATCTCACGTACCCACACACTCTTGTGTCCATCACCAATTCTTAGTAAGGAATAAAAAAAACAGGACTTTGCAAAAAAGAAAAAAAAGAAACCACTCCATATGAGTTGGTTGGTGATTTGGCTGCTGTCCATTGTTTGACTAGCATATGTTTTGATACAGTGAAACTACAGATTCAGAAACTGCTTTTCTCTTTTGAGAAATTTTCCTTATAGCTACATTTCATCCTCTCCCTTCCCCCAAATTACTTTAAAGAGAAGTTAGGTACTACTGGTTCTATTTTTGCTTTTTGCAGATTAATGTGAACACAGTGCCCCCGTTAAAGATGATGACAGAGTTAATGAAGGTATACTCCTCACTTTCAGGGAACTACTGAGACCCTTAGGACTGCTTTCATAATCCTAATGTCTTTTGCTGGTACTGCACTCACAGGCACAAGTTCTGCAACTATGAAAGTGATGTTCAACAAAGCAGAAGAGGAAAGGGGAGAGAGAAATCCTGTCCAAAAAGTGTCTCCCTCAGATCATCCAGTTTTTTTTAAACTAGGGGGATGAAATTTATTTTTCCCAATTAAAAAAAAAATACACTTATTTTCTTTTTTCCATTTGGCTGAAAGAAACTTGAGAAAAGGAAGGAAAGAAAATTCTCAAACTTTTTTTTTTTTTAAGCCAGACACGCATGTGTTATAGGTCAGAACAGGACATCTGGGGAAAGCTTGTTGGCTTTATTAACAGCAACATTTATATTTCAGTAGTACCCAGGGGCCAGCCAAGTCAGTGCTGTACAAACATATAGCAGTAGGTAGTCCCTGCCCGAAAGAGCTGTCAGTCTAAACAGGACAAGTTATAACAGGTGGATGAAGCAAATAGGCAGGCCAGGGTGCGGGTGGGGGATAAGGGTAAAAGGGCAACAAAAATAGGATGTATGTAATTCTTGGCCAATCAGGAGCAGTTGTCACAACTCACCACCTGCCTAGCCCTTTTTCTGGCAGCTTTCTTTATGCCTAATGGAAGAGATGAATTTTGAGCAATCTTCACAAAGTGGCTTTGACAAAGGCCGGGCACAAAGTACAGAACAGCACTTGCATTAGTAGATGGAATGCACCTTAAGCAAATATTATCCCCCTAGTTTATATCAGCTTTATAATATCATACGTGTTATCTTTAAGGCTTTATGAACTCATTCAGAAAATAGATGTGGTATTAGGATGCAAACCTTCAGTGGGTCAATGATGCAAGCAGATCAAAGCTTTACAGACATGATTTCTTCCCTAATTTTAATGACCTCTTTAGAATATGATACTTTAACCCCAAGTCAGTTACTGAAATCTACTGCAGCATACTGCGTATCAACAGCTGTAATCATCTGAAGTCATAATGAAAGGTTTGAAGCTCTCTGATAACAGGCCAGGCTGCCGACATAATGATACGGTGCAGAAACCAACAAAATTTATTGGGACTGAGCACAAGGCTTAATAATTGTATTTGTTTCTTGTCAGCACTCATGCCTCCTCCCCCCCCCACTGCCTGCACTGAGCGATTTGTTTGTAACCTTTGCCTTTATTGCGGTTTTATTGCCTCCCAGAAGGTACAGCAAAACATATACTTCACTTTATGAAAAAAAGAAGCCTCCCCGAATTGATTTATGGAGCAAGGATTGCTTTAATGACATCACACAATTTTCTAGTCCTATTTCTTCAAACCTTCCCACAACTAGAAGAGTCATGCCAGATTCCCTCTAAGGATTGCTCTGCGTTCTTTGCTGGGTTTGACATTTTCTCCATTCATCTTTCATCACCCTTCAAATCTATTGAGAAGAAAATCTCCTAAAAGCTCTTATCTCACACTTCCGTCTCCTCCTCCATAATCATGTGAGAATGACCTGCAGGGCTATGAAAAGGAGATGGAAACTAACTTCAGGTTATCCAGTAAATGATCTGCAATTAGGAAATGGAATAAACTGTTAATTTGTAAGAAAAAAAACTTTGTGCAGATTCACTTGTTGTGTAAACCAAGTTTTTGTAGTCCAAACCTCAGGGAACTAAGCACCAATTAACTGGTGGCACTTTTACAACAACTAATCACCTATGCATTTCTTGCACATGGAACTATTCTGTTTAAAAAGTTAGCCTTAGAATATAGACTGCTCAGATTGCAGACTTAAAATATGGGAATACCGATTGCATAGAGTAGTGGTTTTCGATCAGTGGTCTGTGGACACGTTGGAGTCTGCAGACTATGTCTAAGATTTCCAAAAGGGGTCCGCACCACCATTTGAAATTTTTTAGTGTTCTGTAAATGAAAAAAACAGTTGAAAACCACTAGCATAGAGGGTAGGAACTAGATTACCAAAACACACTGCATAGAAAAGATATGGTTTCATGCCTTTGTTTTGTAAGATATATTCGATTTTATTCAGCTCTGCAAGAAATTTCATGAAAGTTAGAGACGCTCCCAGTTATTCATTTACAGGATGGGACTGAACATCTTTAAAGAAGAAGATACAAAAGACACAGGTCAATGGGTAAAACTGCTTCAAACAAACAATGTAGACATTCTCCTTTGTAAAAAGGCAAGCACATAAAACATACATGACAAGTGTTGATCAAAGTCAATATTAAAATGATTCTTACCCACAAAATAAAACCAGATATCAAATTCACAGTCATCCTCTTCAGACAAAGGCCTGAGGTGGGGAAAAAGCAGATTGAGCATACATTTTGCCTTCAGTGTCTTCGTGTCTCATTCAACAATTGAGGGCCCTTCACTGCAAACACTCTCCTCCAGCCCCCAACATGCTCATATCTAGGGATTTAGCAAGAATGCCTCAGCTGACTTCAAGTGTTGTAGCAACAAGTAGGAAGATAGGTGGTAGTGAGCAGCCAAGACTTAAACCATATATGTCAATATCTTTAATTGCAGCTAAAAGCAAGTGGAAAGCCAGTGCAGAATTGTCATTACATGCTTCCTGTGACTAATACTGCCAAGCAAGTGGGCAACTGCCATCTGCACCAGCTGCTTATTTTGTGTATATATTTTATCTACAGATTTATCTGGCACCCAATGCCACAGCTTCTGGATACCATACAAAGATTAAAAACAATATTGACAAATATGTTGGTCACATCTAGCAGGCAGAATAAGACAGCTGAATGCTGGATTCATATGAGAACAGCTCCTTACAATTAATATAAAGTACAGTGAAAATGCAGTTGTAAGTAATTCAAAGGTTTGCTCCTTGTTACTATATCCTATTTGCTTGATTAGAGGGATCAGTCTAAGGGTTAATTTTATAAATTGTTTAAATCAATCCACTCCTTTAAAAAAACAAAACTATTTAGTTAGGACTTCTCATAAACAAAGGGAATTCCCTCTGTAATATACTCACTTACACTGGCAGAAGACAGGTCACTATTTTAAAACAGCGCTCGCTTACTCTGTAGTTGCTAATGAATACACCTGCTACATAAGAACAGTCATACTAAGTCAGATCAATGGTCCATCTAGTCCAGGATCCTGTCTTCCAAAAGTGGCCAGTGCATGTGCTTCAGAGGGAACAAACAGAACGGGTAATCCTCAAATGATCCATCCCCTGTCGCCCATACCCAGCATTTGACAAATAGAGGCTGGGATACTTCAGAGCATGGTTTTGCATCCCTGCCCATCCTGACTTATAGCCATTGATGGACTTATTCTCCATGAACTTATCTAGTTCTTTTTTGAACCCTATTATAGTCTTGGCCTTCACAACATCCTCTGGCAAATAGTTCCACAGGTTCACTGTGTGTTGTGTAAAGAAATTCTTCCTTTTGTTTGTTTTAAACTCACTGCCTATTAATTTCATTTGGTGACCCCTAGTTCTTGTGTCACGAGGAGGAGTAAATAAAACTTCCTTATTTACTTGCTCCACACTAGTTATGATTTTATAGACCTCTATCACATCCCCCCTTAGACGTCTGTTTTCCAAGCTGAAAAGTCCCAGTCTTATTAGTCTCTCCCCATATGGAAGCTGTTCCATATCCATAATAATTTTTGTTGCCCTTATCTGTACCTTTTCCAATTCCAATATATCTTTTTAGATATATCCAGATCAGCATGCAGTATTCAAGATGTGGGAGTACCATGGCAATATGATATTTTCTGTCTTATTATGAATCCCTTTCCTAAGGATTCCCAACATTGATAGCTTTTTTGACTGCTGCTGCACATTGAGTGGATGTTTTCAGAGAACTATCCACAATGATTCCAAGATTTCTTTCTTGAGTGGTAACAGCTAATTTAAAACTCATCATTCTGTATGTATAGTTGGGATTATGTTTTCCAATGTGCATTACTTTGCATTTATCAACATTGAATTTCATCTGCCATTTTGTTGCCCCATCACCCAGTTTTGAGAGATCCCTTTGTAACTCTTTACAGTCTGCTTTGGACTTAACTATCTTGAATAGTTTTGCATCATCTGCACATTTTGCTACGTCACTATTCACCCGTTTTTCCAGATCATTTGTGAATATGTTGAACAGAACTGGGCCCAGTACAGAACCCTGGGGGACACCACTATTGACCTCTCTCCATTCTGAAAACTGACCATTTATTCCTACCCTTTGTTTCCTATCTTTTAACCATCTTTACTGATTCATGAGAGGACCTTCCCTCTTATCCCATGACAAATTACAGTAACTCTTCACTTAATGTTGTAGTTATGTTCCTGAAAAATGCTACTTTAAGTGAAACAATGTTAAGTGAATCCAATTTCCTCATAAGAATTAATGTCAAGGGGGGGAGGGGGGATTAGGTTCCAGGGACATTTTTTTTGCCAGACAAAATATTATTTTTATATATATATATATATATATATATATATATATATATATATATATATATATATATATATATATATATATATATATANCACACACACACACACACACACACACACACACAGAGAGAGAGAGAGAGAGAGAGAATGAGTTTTAAACAATTTAATACTGTACACAGCAATGATGATTGTGAAGCTTGGTTGAAACGGTAGTAAAGTCAGAGGGTGGAAGAGGGTGGGATATTTCCCAGGAAATGCCTTACTGCTAAATGATGAACTGGCTAAGCCTTCAAGGGTTAACACATTGTTGTTAATGTAGCCTCACACTCTACAAGGCAGCATGAATGGAGGAAGGGGAGACAGCATGGCAGAGAGAGACAGACACACACCGTGAGAGAGAGAGAGAGAGAGAGAGAGAGAGAGAGAGACAGACATGCATTGCCCCTTTAAGTACACTGACCCCACTCTAAGTGCACTGCCTTTTTAAGTAGATCAGCAAGTTGAGACAGCAGCTGCTGCCAGCAAGCTCTCTCCATCCTGAGCCCTGTCGTGTTCCCCCACCCTACTCTGTGGAGATGGGGGGGCAGGAGCAGGGCAGAGGGGAACACCTTGACATTAGCACCCTTCTACCCCCTTTCTCCCCACCCCGAACAGCAAGCAGGAGGCTCCCGGGAGCAGCTCCAAGGCAGAGGGCAGGAGCAGCACATGGCAGTGGGGGGAGGGACAGCTGAATTGCCCAGCAATTGATAGCCTGCTGGGCGGCTACACAGGGAACTTTGGGGAGCGGGGAGCTGATAGGGGGGCTGCCGGGCCATCCTGGTTCCAAGCCCCCACCAGCTAGCTCCAATGGGCTGCTCTTTCTGCAAGCAGTGGACAAAGCAGGCGGCTGCCAACCGACGTTATAAGGGAGCATTGCGCAACTTTAAACACGCATGTTCCCTAATTGATCAGCAATGAAACAACGTTAACCGGGATGACTTTAAGTGAGGAGTTACTGTATTTTGCTTAAGAGCCTTTGGTGAGGGACCTTGTCAAAAGCTTTCTGAAAATCTAAGTACACTATATCCACTAGATCACCCTTGTCCACATGCTTGTTGAACCCCCTCAAAGAATTCTAGTAGATCAGTAAGGCATGATTTCCCTTTACAAAAACCATGTTAACTTTTCCCCAACAAATCATGTTCATCTATGTGTCTGATAATTCTGTTCTTTACTATAGTTTCAACCAGTTTGCCTGGTACTGAAATCAGGCGTATTGACCTGTAATTGCTGAGATTTTTTTAAAATTGGCGTCACATTAGCTATCCTCCAGTCATTCAGTACAGAAGCGGATTTAAATGATAGGTTACAGACTACAGTTAGTAGTTCTGCAATTTTACATTTGTGTTCCTTCAAAAGTCTTGGGTGAATATCATCTGGTCCTGGTGACTTATTAGTGTTTAATTTATAAATTTGTTCCAAAACCTCCTGTACTGACACCTCAATCTGGGACAGTTCCTCAGATTTGTCACTTAAAAAGAATAGCTCAGGTTTGGGAAACTCCTGCACATCCTCGGCTGTGAAGACCGCTGCAAAGAATTCATTCAGTTTTTCCGCCATAGCCTTATCTTTCTTGAGTGCTCCTTTAATATCTTGATCATCCAGTGGACCAACTGGTTGTTTAGCAGGCTTTCTGCTTCTGATGTACTTAATATAAAATTTTTGCTGTTACTTTTTGAGTCCTTTGCTAACTGTCCTTCAAATTCCTTTTTGGCCTTCCTAATTATATTTTTACACTTCACTTGCCAGAGTTTATGCTCCTTTCTATTTTCCTCAATAAGGTTTAAACTTCCACTTTTTAAAGGATGCCCGTTTGCCTCTCACTGCTTCTTATACTTTGTTGTTTAGCCACAGTTGCACTTTTCTGGTTTTCTTACTATGTTTTTTATTTGGGATATCCGTTTAAATTGCTGGAAAATTTCCTAAGATCATACTTAGCAGATTATTCTTATTGCTTCCACCCTTTAATATTCACCCCTTCCCCAGCGCATTCACTACTGACAGCAAAACTACAAATACCATTACAGCCTCACCTTGACTGAGATGATCATTCCTATCACTCCTCCAGTGGCGCACATGCTTGCTCAAGTTATTTTAAAGCTTTCTGCCACTGCAATTTTAAATCTTCACCAGACACGCTGACCTGTCCTCACAGGGAAGGCTGCAATCCATAAATGTCAAGATAATTAGCTACCTTAACCAGCCACATCTAAAACTCATCTGTGTTAGCTGCAGCAACTGTACTTCAATATATTATTTGAATTGGCTCTTTCAGTAACATATTCATAGATAATTTTTTAAATGCTCTGTAGAGAAAGGACATCTTTCATCCACATGAAAATGTTACTGTTAGACAGATGGTGAAGGGATACTATCTAATGGAAAATATTTCTAGCCCCACACAATATCTATGCTGTCCATGTGCATACAATACCCATGACTAAGGCGGCAAGTCAATTTGAAATTAGTCAGAAAGTGACTTGAAATGCTGGTTCATTGTATGGCTTTAAGTAGATTAAAAAATTAATTCCAATGAATCACAAGATTAAAAAATTAATCGCGATTAATTAAAAAGAAAGTCGAAGCATGAAGGGGCATATGAATGCAATGCTGGCTACAACAATGCCATGCAAATGCCTGTTTTCACTTTCAAATGACATTGTAAATAAGAAGCAGGCAGCATTATCTCCCATAAATGTAAACAAACTCATTTGTCTGAGCAATTGGCTGAACAAAAAATAGGACTAAGTGGACATGTATGCTCTAAAGCAGGGGTGGGCAAACTTTTTGGCCCGAGGGCCACATCTGGGTATGTAAATTGTATGGCAGGCCACGAATGCTCATGAAATTGGGGGTAGGGTTGCGGGAGAGGTCTCCAGGTTCCGGGGATGAGGAGTTTGGGGTGCAGGACGGTGCTCCAGGCTGGGACTAATGGGTGCAGAGGGTGGAAGGGGGATCAGGGATGGGGCATGCTGTTGGGGCAAGAGGGGGGAAGGCGGGTTCTGCTGGGGATGCAGGCTCTGGGGTGGGGATGGGGATGAGGGGCTCGGGGTACAAGAGGGGCTCTGGGCTGGGATTGAGGGGTTCAGAGGGCAGGAGGGGGATTGGAGCTGGGGTAGGGGATTGGGGTGCAGAGGACTCAGGGGTGCAGGCTCCAGGTGGCGCTTACCGCAAGCAGCTCCCAGAAGCAGCTCCTCTGCTCCAGCTCTGAGGCGTGGCCAGGCAGCTCTGCATGCTGCCCCACCCGCAAGTGCCATCCCTGCACATCACATTGGCTGGAAACCGCGGATGGGGCAGCGCGCAGAGCTGCGGGGACAGCGCCTGTGGATGGGGCAGTGTGCAGAGCTACCTGGCCATGCCTCTGCGTACTACATAGGAGCCAGAGGGGGATCATGCCAGCTGCTTCCTGGGATCCGCATGGCGCAGGGCAAGCACCCTACCCCGCTCCCCGGCTGGAACGCCGGAGCAGGGCAAACCCCCGGCAGGAACTGAGGGCCAGATTAAATGGTCCGAATGTGGCCTGCAGGATGTAGTTTGCTCACCCCTGCTCTAAAGATTTACATTGTTTTGTTTTTGAGTGCAGTTATATACAAAAAATAATTCTACATTTGTAACCTGCACTTTCATGATAAAGAGATTGCACTACAGTACTTGTATGAGGTGAATTGAAAAATACTATTTCTTTTATCTTTTTTACAGTGCAAATATTTGCTTTCAAAAATAATAATGTGAAGTGAGCACTGTACACTTTGTATTCTGTGCTGAAATTAAAATCAATATATTTGAAAAGATAAAAAAAATCCAAAAGTACTTATAATAAATTTAAATTGGTATTCTATTTTTTTATTTGAGTTAATTAGTTTTTAGTTTTCATTTTTATTTATAATTAGTTATAATTAATTAGTTTTTAGTTAATCCCGTGAGTTAACTGCGATTAATTGAAGCCCTACTTTTAAGACCAGCAATTCAATGGACAAGAACATCAAAGTTAATTTCATATATTCTTTATGGGCCAATTTTTTCACATCAATAGTTATCCCAAAGGAGATATTTCATCCTAACCTTTTGTCTCAATAAAGAAGCAGTAAAAAGGACTAATGTAATGCAATTTTTTTCAAGATAGAATATATGAAATTAAGCTGGAAACTTTTGTTCTACTGAAGGGCTGGAGTCAAAACATACATTGTGTTAAACTTTAAATACATCTTTGTGTTATCTGAATCAAACAATGCACAACTTATAGGCACACACAAAGCACACTTGCACAATGTCACATATGCAAGCTATTGAGTCTTCCAACTCAGTCTCTCATTGTAATAATGACTCCAAGCATTCAGAAAAGATGACCAGGCTAAAAACGGCATTACTACACCATCTCACCTATACACAACCTCTCCACATGCACAATTTACGGCTACTTGCTACGAAATTCAGTTCCCCAAATAAATACTTCTTAGGATAGCTTCCCTTTTATATTAGCATTTTATATTGCTAGTGATCCAGTTGCTGAACTATTGCGATTCCCAATTAATTTTTTTCCTTCAATTTTATAATAGCTTTACTTCAGAAAGCTCATCTCACCACCAACATTTTTTTAAAAAAATCAGAACCATCCATAAAATTTGTTGGCAGTTTTGTTTGCTACAATTTATTTTGATTAAGCAATTTAATCATCTCATATGTTTTTATTAATATTTCATGACCTACCCAAATGAACTGTGAAGTATATATATTCTGACAGTACATAGTAAAGTATCAAATGTTTACATTTTACCGATATGTAAACATATGTATATTTACATATGTACAGTCTGATTGCCATAGATGTTTGATCCATATATTTCTTCTATTACATACAATGTATGCTTATTTAACACAAGATACTAATAAACCAAATGTCTGAAAATTCTTAGCACTTTTTGCCATCAAAAAAGAAAGATGGTATCTTTATTCACAAGATCGGGACGGGGGGGGGGGGAGGAATTCAAAGCAAATGATTTTCAGTGATACATGATTTCTCTACAATTAAACAGTGAGTCTGGAAGCATATTTTCTGGGTAATACTAAACAGACTCAGTACAAACCTGTCACTCATTTGCCAGATAATTAAATCCTTAGGTTGCTCATTTCACATAAAACCGCAAAAAAATATTTTAGGTGACCCCACCCTTTTCTGATGCATTTTTAAAGCAGTAACTCAAAAATCATGCCATTAAAGAATTATTTAAAATTCATACTGAAAGAATGGTTAAATGATTTTGAGGTGGCCCTGAAACATATAATTTTACAAAAGGGAAAAAGTTATTGGTCTACAGAACATGCACTTTTCATAAGCCACTTAACTGAAGTGAAATCTTTTCCTCATCCTGTATCTATCCTTGTTCATACACTCATGTCTGGTTTATCCTGTTTTTCTTGAAGACTATGGACAACCAGAGGGCAATAGGCTTGAGAGTGCTCCAGAACCAGCATTAGAGCAGGAGCCCCAGCCAGAGGCCACAACATGAGAAAGGGCTGCTGAGAGAAGTCAATTTGGGCGCTGGGACAGGAAGGCCGAGAGCCAGGCAAAGTCACATCCTGTCCTTGGCAGGGGATTAGCAGTAGCTGCAGCAGGAGGCTAGAGGAGAGCAGCCTGTATGCACGTAGGATGGTGTAGAGAAGTTACAATTATGCCATGAACCTTCTACTCCTTGGGGTCTGAGTTAGGAACTGATCTTCACTGGTACTATAACAAAGCAATTGTGCCCAGGATATCTGCACATTTTAGTTTCCGGTAGCCCTCGTACAGGAATGACGTTACTGAAAACATGAGAGTGCGTATGGGAACCTTCTAGGGCTAGAGCCTATAGAGCCTCTGTGCTTGGGAACACCTGCAGCGCTTGCCTCCAAGCTCATGGTACACAGAGCACACTATCAGACAGCTAGAAGGACTGCGGTACCACCAGACTTTCAGCAATACCCTGTGGTGGGGTCGGCAACAATCTTCCAAATACCACATATCAATATTTTCTTTCACTTCGTTTGTAATCAGCAAGTTTTACCTGTGATTTAGGTGCAGAATACTGCAGTTCTCTGATTCCAAAGGATGTAGAAAATGATTCCATAGGTTCCTTTTTTCTTTACTTACTACTGCATCACGTGGGTTTGTGGCGAGAATAAATACCATCTGACAGGCAATCTCACTTGGTCTATGGCTAATTTCCGCAGTTTGTGCTGGACTGATTAGCTTACATATTAAGCATAGATAATTCTTCATAGATAGCTGAACAATACAAGTGGGTATCATGATACAGTAAAAGGATCCTCTATTTACTTGCTGTATGTAGAAAGAGCAAAGATTGATGGTGAAGGCATTTGATGAGAATATGATAGGAAGAAAGGCTATAAATAGAGAAGGGTCTTTTTTTTTTTTTTTAAGTTCAGCATATCAGAGTAAAGAGGTCATGACAGATTTCCCCATACACTGTCCATAATTAGGGGCTTGCAGAACAAGCTTAATTTTTATCCTTACCTTTCACTTACAAAGAAACTGAGGGAGATATCCCCATAACTAACTGAATGAAAAATTCCTCCATAACCAAGGTGACTTCCTCACAACATTCATTTAAGAGAGAACTAATACTGTCCCCATTTTAGAGAGGGAAATGGGCAGATAAGGACCAAAAGTGCTGAGATCTGGAAACGGCCATTGACTTCATCGGCACTTATATAAGGCCATAGAGGAATTTAGTATCCTAGCCAAGATTAGCAGTCAGGAATTCCTATCCCCCAGCTCTGTGCTTAGACCACTGCCTTTCTTCACTTCTTAGATATATGGACAAAATACTGCCAGTCTTTGAAAGCTGACTTATATGCGGTAAGTATCTTGTTGTTACTTATTGTTTAGAAATCTTTCATGGTGTACAATGGCAACAGCATGGCTTAATCAGGAGACCTGGTTGTACGATACCAAGTTTTCAGAGTAAAGTCTGTCCAAAGAGTTCAAATTTGATCATTTTTGTGGTAAAACTTGTACATATAGCTCTACGGAAAAAACAGTGAGGAACGAAGACTGGACTTTTCAAATATGTTTAAAATGTGCCAGAAATTAATCAGGATTAGCCCCCTCGCCTTTTATCCATGCCTTTTACTCAAAAATATCTGACTACCTTTGAACCTACACATTAAATATATCAATCACAGCAGCCCACTAGACTCAAAGGTGGTGCTAATTTTGCCTTTAATGGTAACTGCACAACTAAAAAACTAGGATTTTCAAAAATAATAAAATCTCTTTTTAAAAGATTTTGAGAAGAACATGCTAAAAAAAAAACACAAAGATAGACTTGTCATTGGTCACAAATTGAAGTTTGCACTGCCAAGAAAGATAGCTTTAAAGTTTGATGGCCAGACTAGTCAGCATAAAGAAGCTGTAGATCACTTCATACAGACAAGTGAATCTGTACTACAAACCTCTATACAGACATTTTTTCAAATGTCAAATAGGGTCACCAGATAGCAAATGTGAAAAAAAGGACTTTTTTTTTTTTTTTTTTTTTAGGGGAAGGGGTATAGTTACGTATATAAAACAAAGCCCCCAATATTGGGACAATCCCGTTATTATCAGGACGTCTAGTCACCCTAAATGTCAAATAGCCTAGTACTAAATGTGAAAAGATGCAGTAGTCTCCATTTAAAATTAACCCTTTCAGTGCCTTAAGAAAGTCCTTGTGATATTTAGAGATGCTCGTATGTGGCTCTATAGATGCAAGCTGTAGCGTCTACTGCAATGTTATCAGATCATCAACATTGTAAAGTTTTGCATTAGTAGGTGAAAAGTATCACAGGACTGACAGAATATCATGCAACAGAAACATTTACAAAACTCTGACAATACTGTCCATCCTAGCACAAAATTAAACACTGCAGTGCTGAACTGGTCATACCATTTGTTAGTCAAACCTGTGCCAAGCCAGTTATGGGCCATCTTAGCAATGACAGGGCTAGCCAAATGGACCCTAGACAAAAATCTGTCTAATTCTTGGGACACCTAGTTCATCACTATGATTTTCTTTCTGCCTGTTCCAGGTTATTACATGGATCAGCGTTCATGTCACAATCCTCGTCGGTACTGGCCCAAGCCGGGGAAGCTAATGATCTAGCCAGCAGACCAAACTCGGTGATTAATTCTGGTCACATGCCACCTGAGGCACGTTGCACATATGCTAAGAAGACTATCAAGTCATAGCTGCAGCCACAGACTGGTCTTTGGTATCTTTACTCATAGGAGAGTGGGTAGCAGGTAAATTTGGAGATTAGGAATGGAAATCTTGGGGAAAAACCCACACCTTTAAGCAGTTTACTCACATTCCACTGACGGGCTTTGTGAGGTCACCATCCATCAAACTTTCCAGGGACTCATAAGAGAAAAGTACACAAGACAAAAGAAGCCATTTGTTCAGTAATTATGACACTAAATGGAAACATTAAACAGTAAGGCACAGCAATTAGTGTGTCAAATATTCTCTGGTCACTGAACAGATATAATAATCTCCCCCAAAGTTCCTAAAGCTAAAGCTGGGTAGTATCAATAGAAACTACCCACACTGGGTAGTATCAATAGAAACTATAATCATCACCCTATAGCCTAGGTATTTATTTATTTAAAATGCTAACAGATGCATTTAGAAGTATAACAACTGATTTACGCATTGTGTTTATGCTATATTCTATTACACTTTTCTGCATACAAATAAAGCTATTGCACAGATACTTATTTTTACAAAGCACCTTTCATCTAAAAATCTCAAAGTTGTGAACACATCTTACAGATTAATCATCACAATGGGAATTGGTAGGTACTGATTACAACCTTTTTATAGACAGATAAAGCAAGGCACAGAGAAGTTAAGGTACTTGATGAAGTCACACAATGAAAAAGTGGCATGGCCAGTCAGAGAACCCAAAAGTCCCAAATCCTAGACCCCTAATCTGTTCAAAGAGTCTTCCTTTTATGACTAATTTATGGCATGGCTGAGCATTAAAAATCTTTAAAGGCATTCTAAAACACCTTCTGAATCACTTTACATTCTAGAAGGAAAATTACATTTATTTTAAAATATAGACAGACAGGAAGTCTGGTAAGTCTGTTTTCCAAGGAAAAACAAAAACAAACAAAAAAATTAAAACCAACTATAATGAAAACAAATACATATGCTTTCTTCACTAGCCACATGGCCAAAAATTTAGGAGTGGATTTAATTACTACCATTTCAGGGTGAGTGATAAGTTACAATGCTAGAAGCAGGACATGCCAGTGGATGGTTTGTTACTGAAGGAAAAAAAGTTTCTTTTGTTTGCCAAGGGTTTTCTTGTGAAACCACAAAAATGGCAACTCTTCCCACCTCCCCCAAACAATCCAAAAAACAAACTGCAAGACAGCGCACTCTCTCTCAACTCAAAGACATACACTGTTATGGGTGGGTTTTTTTTTGCTTTATCATCTATTCAGTTGTAAAGGTCAGAGGTATTCCCTAGCTAACAAAGATAACAGTTATGACAGAATTAATATATAATAATAATTCAAATTTAAAGATCAATAGTCAATTATTTATATACTCCAGAGAACACAGTTATGATAGCTTCCTCATTATAAAAAACAAAAAAGTCTCAGAAGCTATGACCTGATTGGGAACTCACTTTGCTTTGCTTTTTAACTGGTTACATAACCAAAATGACCTTTTGGGTGATTTTTATTGGTTTGGGGTTTTTTTGTTTGTTTGGTTTGGTTTTGGGGTGGAGGAGGGAAGGAAAGGAAATTACAATCATTTTGCTCGGATCTGTCGTCATGTTCAAAAGCTATTACAAACCTTAAAATTATCGCTGAAAACTTCTAAGCACAAATCTACCAGTCAGTTCTTCTGTCTACCTACTGTTAACTTACCTTCCCCCAGCATTGCTGGGCTTCATAGAAATGTACATAACACCAAGAGCTACCCATGTGCTACCAGGGAGTAAATCAGAGCCAGAGGGCAGGGGTTAGCAGATGTATTGTCTATGGCTTTCTAAATGACAAAGAGGTTCTATGGGTCTCACTAAATGGTAACACAACCCCATAGTCCAACCTCACTTTAGTTACAGAGACAACATTTCACCCTCGGAATCTCTTGAGGATGACAAGAACTCCTAAATGGTGCATTCCACATATAACTACACTTTTCCCCCCTCCCCTCAAAAGAAAAGAATCAAAGCTTTCCAGAACAGAAGTAGATTAACTCTCACCCTTTTATCTACTTTGATTTGCATTTAGAACAGCATTTACTAAGCTGTAAACAGACAGCATGGTTGAGTGATTTATCCATTGCTCCAAATAAAGTAAGCACAATAGCAGTAAGTCTTTTCAGCAATTCGATAGTTCATTGGAGCAGCAGTAGCAGCTATCTTGGCCACTTATCCTCCACTGAAAGCTTTACAAAGATTAACAGTGGATTTGTAGAAGGCTTATTTATTACTGTAGCATAATTTACCATTTCATACTGATCAAAAAACAGTGGGTTTTTAAAGTCAGCTTTAAGTTGTTAATTATTATTATTTATTTGTATTGTGGTACAGCATAGGGTCCAAGTCATGTTTTGGGTAGGCACCAGGCAAACACAAAGAGATGGTCCCTGCCCCAACAAGTTTACATTCTAAAATGAGAGACAACAGGTAGATACAACGAACAGTTAGGGAAAAGCCCAAGGGGATTATTATTTTTTACATCAGAGTTTTCCAGCTACTAGAGACATATCGAGCAAGAGATAGGAACAGCTTTTAGTGTGAGAAATGAGATAAGGCAATTATAATGTCTATTATAAATGAAAGTATGAGACAATCAATCACATTTAGTCAAGACTTTATGTATTTCGTATGAGGTTAGCCTAGAACCAATCCTAATACGTGCCTTAATTTGCACATAGTATCTCAGTTTTAAGCTCTGCTCTGTTGGGTTAGAAAGATATCCTTTGTTTACAATACACTTTATTCATACTGTAATAAGCCCCTTTTCTGGGCAAAAATGGGCAAAAATGACAGCAAGAAAGAACCTTTTGACCAGGGTGCAGGCTGTAGGAGTCATAAAAGTGTACATAGTTGGCATAAGGTTTTAATTTTCTAGGGTAACTTGGAGTATATAGAATCATAGAATATCAGGGTTGGAAGGGACCTCAGGAGGTCATCTAGTCCAAACACCTGCTCAAAGCAGGACCAATCCCCAACTAAATCCCCAAATCCTTAAGTGGCCCCCGTAAGGATTGAACTCACAATCCTGGATTTAACAGGCCAATTGTCAAACCACTGGGCTATCCCCCTCCCCAGTATAGGAAACTTTTTAATCTGAAACAATATAAGACAAACATATGGTAAAGAACAGTATATGCACACCCACTCACTCACTCAGGCTTTAGGATATTTAATATGGCCTATGTCCAAAAAGCAAAAATACCATGTGCAAAACTGAAAGGGCCCATTAAAACAATAAGATTTTGCCTCAGGAGGCAAAGGTTTGAGTTACATTAGCCGATTCTTGCAGGAAGCACGAACAACTGTTTACACATGTAACAAGACCAGGTATATTTCTGAACTAGACATCTCACCCTCCAATAATCTTAAATATGGATTACAATAATATACTTTTAAAAACACCAAAAATAGAAAATAGAAAAACACTGATGATATAAACATTTAAAATATATTCATTTCTAGAAAGAAACAGCAAGCTCCTTACTGGTTATTTTACAGAAACCATTTCCCACAACAAGGAACACAAATTAGGTTAATATATCAGAATTCTGTTCTAATTTACATTGTTATAAATCCAAAGAAACTCCATTGACTTCAGGAAGTTACTCTGAATTTACATTGGGGTAACAGAGACAAATTTAACCTAAACTTTCACATATGAATACAATTAGTCAAAATTCTCCCTGCCTTTGCAGCCATTTATCCTCAGGGAAGTCAGTGAGACTGCACAGGTATGAATGAAAACAAAATCTGACAATTTTTCCTTCATGTCTCTGTGTGCCAGCAATGAGAAAGTTCACCAGAATAAAAGACCTGTATATCTAATACCATCCACAATTAGAAAAATCTCATCAGTATAATTATTTTTAATAGCCATGAACAAATTGTATTTGCTCATCCAAATCTTTTAAAGACCTACAGAGCTATTTCTGGTTAGTACGAAAGGAGAATGAGCTAATGGAAAACTAATCTGCTTATAACTGCTTTTTAAAGTCTTACCTTTACTTGGAATTTTATCTTACTAAAAGGGGAAAGTGGCACTAAGAAGCAAGATATCTCAGTAAGAATTTTATTATTCTACTTTAAATCTAAACTGAATGGCTTTTCTCTCAGTAGGGGGGGCAGGCAATGTAAAAGTCTTTAGCTGGCCTCCCGAAGGGGGGAAAGCCTGTTTCTAAAGTGTCACACTGTTCATGGAGAAAATTAAAGTGAACTGCTTGAACACCACACACCTATCACCTGCATTCTCTCTTTTGTGCAGGAGATTTAAAATAAATAAACGAACCCTGTCAGCAATCTTTCTGAGGCTCATATTCCCTTGCCAAACAGTAATGCCTATCCCTGAAGCTGTGGTATCGCCCTGCAGCTTTACAGGCATCATTATGTTAGTGCAAATCTAGTCTTTTGGGTTTAATGTGTTCAAGAAAATACAGATTGTTGAGATTGGATGTCAGCTTCACAATAGCAGCCCCTCCCATATCAGGTGATCTAAGAAGAACGTTATCGGTTATAATTATTACTATTTGCTGATTACAGCACTGTCACAAAGCGCAATGGATTTATGCCTGTCTTCAGGGGGCCTAGTAAAGACTTTTTGCATCTCAGCTATCTTTTCAACTATGTTCAAGTAACTTTCCACTGAGCAGCCTCTGGAATGTTCTTGTCTAGGAAGCATTGCTTAGAGAAGGGCATTTGCTATAAGACAACCTATTTCTTTTTTGATGGGTACCAGAGTTTGTATTCTTAAATGGAAAAAACTACCAGTTATTCCTGTTTTTAAACATAATTTCCACATACAATTACATAAAGGAAACATCAGGCACCATACTTAGGAGTGAAAATGGTAGTTGGAGAGGGAAAGACAATTGGAACAGAAGAAGCCTATGTCTTTAAATTTGCATAAATGTGGCAACACATTCTATTAAGAGTAATGTAGTTTTCATACTCTAGATGTGCAGAGCTTCCATTTATTATGTAAATAATACATAATAGTAGCACTGGTATTGTTAAGGTTACCTGAAACTTCCCATTATGAAGTTTTCATAAAGTATACCTGTTTTCAATTGCTCATAAAATTTTGCCAAAGTTTAATAATTTGGGCTGAAATGTTAAATCTTAGGCATCTGCCTCAGGCTGAATTGTTCTGGAAGTTTTCAGCCAAAACAGTTTAGCCATATATGAGAAAAGTTCTAGTGAAAAATACATTGTTTTGCCCACATTAAATTCTGGCAAACTTTTCTTTCAAAAGCTCTAGTGCTCCCTTGCTTTGGAGCAGGGACTTGAAATTTGGCAGGTCCCTTTGCATTGGGGACATGCCTTTTCCCATCCCTGTGAAAATCTGCCCAAATCTGACCACAGGGCCGGCTCCAGGCACAAGCCCACCAAGCATGTGCTTGGGGCGGCGCCTGGAGGGGGGCGGCACGGCGGGGCGCTCCGGCCCGAGAGCGGGGCCGCGACTGGGCTCGCCGCTCTCCCCGCGGCGCTCCTGCCGCCGGGGGCTCTCCACCCTCCCCTCGGCACTCTGGCCGCCGGGGAGAGCGGAGAGCCGCAGCGGGCTCTCCACCCTGCTCCCGGCACTCTGGCCGCTGGGGAGAGCGGAGAGCCCCGGCCGGGCTCGCCGCCCGGCTCCCGGCTCTCTGGCCACCGGGGGCTCTCCGCCCTGCTCCCGGCGCTCTGGCCGCCGGGGAAAGCGGAAAGCCCCGGCCGGGCTCCCCGCCCTGGCGCTCCGGCCGGTGGGGGATTGCTCGGCGCCCTTCCCTGCTGCGCTGGGGGGGAGGGGGTGCGGCGGGTGGCTTTTTTGCCTAGGGCGGCAAAAAAGCCAGAGCCGGCCCTGTCTGACCAAGTTAAAAGCCTTTGAAAAATTGCATTTGCATGTACTCAGTAGAAATGTCTTAGATTTTACCAGCGAAAGGGTGATTGAGTCAGGGAGTCTAGAAGGGTGAGACTAGGACTTGGTGGTACTTGGATTAGAATCCTGAGGAGTGGAGACCGGCAAGGTAAGAAATGTAGGACTGGAAGAGACCTCAATAGGTCATTTAGTCCAGTCCCCTGCACTGAGGCAGGACTAAGTATTATCTAGACAATCCCTGACAGGTGTTTGTCTAATCTGTTTCTAAAAACCTCAGTGATGGAGATTCCACACCTTCCCTAGGCAATTTGTTCCAGTGCTTATCTTACACTTAGGAAGTTTTTCCTAATGTCTAGCCTAAACTTTTCTTGCTGCAATTTAAAGGCCATTCCTTCTTGTCCTGTCTTCATTGGTTAAAGAGAACAATTTATCAGCCTTCTCTTTATAACAATCTTTTATGTACTTGAAGACTATCATCATGTCCCTCCTCAGTCTTCTCCAGATTAAACAAACCCAGTTTTTTCAATCCTCCGTCATAGGTCATGTTTTCTAAACCTTTAATCATTTTTGTTGCTCTCCTCTGGACTTTCTCCAGTTTGTCCACATCTTTCCCTTTAGTGTGGTGCCCAGAACTGAACACAATACTCCAGATGAGGACTTATCAATGCTGAGTAGAATGAAAGAATTACTTCTTGTGTCTTACAATTCCTGCTAATACATCCCAGAAATACATTTGCTTTTCTTGCAGCAATATTACATTGTTGACTGATATTTAATTTGTGATCCACAATAACCCAGATCCTTTTCTGCAGTACTTCTTCCTAGGCAGTCATTGCACATTTTGTATTTGTCTAATTGATTGTTCCTTCCTAAGTGTAATACTTTGCATTTGTCATTATTCAATTTCATCCTATTTATTTCAGGCCATTTCTCCGTTTTGTCAAGATCATTTTGAATTCTAATCCTGTCCTCCAAAGCGCTTGCAACCCCGCCCAGCGTGGTATCATCCACAAAATTTACAAGTATACACCCTATGCCATTATCTAAATCATTTATGAAGACACTGAACAGACCCGGACCCAAAACAAATCCTTATGGGACCCCACTTGGTATACCCTGCCAGCTTTACTGTGAAACATTGATAACTACTTTCTGAGTACACTTCTACAACCATTTGTGCGCCCACCTCACAGTAGGTTCATGTAGGCTATATATTTCTCTAGTTTATTTATAAGAATGTCATGTGACAGTATCAAAAGCCTTACTGAAGTCAAGATGCATCACATCTACCATTTCCTCCCTATCACAAGGCTTGTTACTAGGGCTGTCAATTAATCACAGTTATCTCACGCAATTAACTCACAAAAATTTATCGTGATTAAAAAAGTTAATTTGTGAAATTATCACCATCTGTGAAACCCACTGAAGAAGTGTCATGTCCCCCTTTAGAGCTGATCCATGTAGAGGATGGTAACCTACTATTGCTACCAGTTACCCTGTTAGCTCAAGCAGCACAGGTCCATGCTGTGGATCTGAAGTTCCAACCCTGCTGATGACTCATGTTGATGGCAATATGATGCCACATGACGGAATTTCTGTTTTTAGTTTACTAGAAAATTGGCCACAAAAAATGTTTAAAGGTTATTAATATTGCAAAGTCAGACTGTCAAATGCTAGGAAATGCCAGAATTAAGGTTGTCTGTGCAACCTTAATTTGTCCCTCTTGCACCTATGCATTACAATACAGTATTTAATTACATACAGTATATAATACTATTTTTTCCACTGGACCCTTGTATTATTCAGTGCACAGAATGGATCTGCTGGGGATTAATTAGGATTGTGTATTGAAGGAGACAGTTGCATGTAGAATCCTTGCTTCAGTTGTTGCAGAAGCTGGAGGAGGTGTAGCAATTACTGTATCATAATGCATATGCACAAGGGCGTCAACTTTAGGCTGCACTTTAATTCTGCAACTTTAATTCTGCCATCTGCTAACTCTTTAGTGCTTCAGTTTGCAACCTTAATAATGGTTCTTTTAACATAGTTTTGTGTGTGTGTAATAAGAAAGTCATACTGCACCTAGCACGATGGGGTTCTGACTTCTGCTACTATCACAATATAAATGTTTATCAATAATAGTCATTAGTAGCCACTTGTAGAGTAACAACAAAACCATCAAATTTTTCAGTTTTCCAAAGGTTTTTATAGCATTAGTTAACCACTATGAGTGAATTTTTATTTATCTTACGTATTTTTTTAATTGAATCAAGTTTTGAGAAATTACTTTTAAGAGGAGAAAACATTCTTGCCTTTCTGCTTCCCTGTGTTGTAGGGACTCACTGGAGACCTATGTTGCAGACACTGAATCCTTGCTGTGGACCAATGTGCCTGCTATCAAAGTGAGGCAAGCAGAAAGCCCAGCTATCTGGTTTGGTATCACTAATTTCCCAAAATAGGCATCAAGCTGAACTAACTCAAAATTATAATGACCCTGTAAGTGTCACCTGATTAAACATACCTAACAGCAGAAAAAAGCTTGTTCTAACCCAATTGCTATGTCTGTCTTCTGTATAACCCATGCCTAAGAATCACAAAGTCATTCCTCAAAACAGTAATAATTAAACTACATTTCTAGATACCATACAAAATGGTTTCCCTGAGTAGACTTTGTTTTTAAAAGTGTCCCCGCCTAGGGCAAGAGGATCATGTAGTGAAAACCCTGTGTTAACTCCAGTCATTCATTTAACTGTCTAAATACTTCTGCATAGAAATGTACAAGAAAACTGGGGAACCTCAGCAGGCCTCCAATATCAGTTAAAAATCACAACAGCCATTTGCTACGAAAGACCTTTTTGCCTCTGTCCAACAGTTTGGAGCTGTTAGCATCGAGACCACTCTACTTTTTGAAGACTAAAGCAATGCTGACAAAATTTCACATTTAAATAATTGACAACCTCCCCCCCGTCCACACAGTGAAATTTTACTTTTCTCACCCACCCCATCACCTCTCAACTTGAGCATGCTAACTGCAACTTTCTTAAATGCTCTAAAAAACAACAGAGGCAGAGAGGGATACTACCTGAGATATTACACTGGTCAGTTTTATCCCATGTCTAGCCATTACCATGTTCTTACGTGGAACTTCAGCCAGCCAGTGTTAATGAACCATTTTTATAGCTCTAAGCTGGTCTTATTTTTCATTTTAGTTTGCAGCCCAGAGTCAATCTTTTGAGAAGTAACCCACAAATATTTTTATGTATTTCTCTGCAAGAACAGAATCACAGCTACATTACGGATGGTTACCTATTAGAAAGATCCTCAGAAACATATTTCACTGGCAAAGCATACATAGTTTCACATTACAGATTCATACAGTGCAGTCCCACCCAAGTCAGTGTACTTTCTACCGGTCCACATAACCCCCACCCCTTTTTACTCTCCTTGCTTCCCCGTTAACCTGTGCTCCAGTTTCTCCTTTATTTCTTACTCTGTTCCTTCTATATTTTCTTTCATTTCCTTCTCAATTTTTGTCTCCTGTAATTTGCGCTATTTCCCTTCAACTTTGCACTGGTTAGTTTGTTCCCCTTTCCTCACACCTTCCTTCCTCCAGTTATATCTTCATAACCCACACTTCACACTCTCTGGTTGTCCTCCTTTGCCGCTTCCTTCGCTTTTCTTTTCTCCTTCTCTCCCTGTTTCCTGACAAAGGACCAAATCCCGACCCATATTTATGTCATAGTGTGCATTAGCTGCTTCTCATTTAAATTTGGCTCCCCAACAAGTCAACTGGCTCCAAACCTGTATGGGCTACTTATAGAAGGCTGAGGCTAAGAGACTCATTGCTTCAATGTGTGGCCAGGAGCCACTGAACTCAGAGTTTGGAATGATCATACAAATAAGCAGATCTCCATGAATTCTGCCCTTTTTTCCTCTTTGTGATGCTTGGGCTATTAGGCAAATTCATATGGTATCACTGAGGTCCTGTGGATGGGGGGGGGGGGGGGGAGAAAGGGGATCAGAGACAGGGTCATGTGCAATGGGTTAAAAAACCCAAACACCACATGAACACTGAGGGAGATGGGGTCCCACTCTTGTCCAATTATCCTTATTACTTGGGAAGAGATTTCTTTGCTATGATGGGACCCTATCCTTTACAGCTAAACTAAAAATCCCCTTGCCTAGTATTTTGACTTTCAATTAATCTGCCAAAACCTCACAAAGCTGTGAAGACTTCTTTTAATTAGACATTCTAAATGCTTTAACAGTTTCACAAATGCTCTCCTGAAGAGCAAGTTACAGCACTTTCATAATTGCAAGATGATTTGTCTCATTTACTCAGCATTTGGTGATGCTTAAGCTGTTTCTAGCAGGGATTTATTGGCCATTCTAAATTTAACTGGGTACCTTATTTCAAGATTATCTTTATTTTAGATTCCAGTAGTGTGGTATAATTTATTGTATGTATCTGTATAAACGTGTGCAGAGAGGAATGGGGGATAAAAGGTAAAAGCAGGCCATGTTTACTGGATTAATCCTGTGTGTACTGAATAATGACTGTACATAGGATGACTTGTTTTAACATTGTGATACAATCTTGCTTTAAACCCTTATAAAAATGAAATCTGAACTGATTTTAGTGTAATCCCACCAGTCATAGAAAATACTGTAATTCTGCAGGAAAAGACTTGTGTGATCTTTTTTTTCTTTCTTTTTTTTTTGCATTGTTATTATCAAAGCCCCAGTAATCATTTTCCCCCTTCACTCTTCTAAATCATTTTGTTTTTTGTCAGTAACAGACCACCTTTTATTTTCCAGATTAGTGATGCATTTAACACATATGTAGCTTTAGGCAGCTATACTATAAAGTTACCAGACTAGACATTCACCTCCTGTGAAATCATCTTGTTGTAGTAAACCTATACACACAGGGCAGGAGGTCAAAGAGACATAGGAGTCATTTTAATAAGCAGGTAAGGTGCGCAGGAACAATGGTGATGGGCATGGTATAAGAACCTAAACAGAATTACATACAGAGCCCTAAAAGGCAGGGCACTGTGATCCTTTCCCTGTAGCTGGAAAGTGACAGTGGAGCATTTTTTTTTTTTTTTTTTTGCTGGGGGCCTGGAGGAATCTCTTTGAAGTTGGCAGGTGTAACATTCACCCTGAAGCTCCTTTATAGATAGCTGAAACAATAAGGGTCCCTGCCCAAAATACAGGGAGATGGGGTCCCACTCTTGTCCAATTATCCTTATTACGTGGGAAGAGATTTCTTTGCTATGATGGAACCCTATCCTTTACAGGCTGGAGGAGAAGCTGAGCCATACGTGCCAAGGGGCTTCCAAGGGGTCTGATACAAAAATGCAGGGGTGGGGGATTGATTGAACAGCAGTTGCACGTTTGTGTGCGCGCACACAAAATGGAAAAGCCACAGAAACAGACATTCTTTGTAAATAAACAGGGTAGCATCAAAGAACTACAGGACTCCACCACCAATTTTAATTCCTAATGAAAACAACGCATAAGACCCTGAACATACTGGCTAATCACTTGGGTTACAAGGGGTAAAAATATTAAATACAAAGGTTATTTTATTGTTTTTATTACTAGTTAATTAAAACGAGCATTAATTTATGTTAACCTACCAAAGAAGCAAGGCCGGCTCTGGCTTTTTGGCCGCCCCAAGCAAAAAACAAAACGGGGTGGCCAGAACGGCAAAGCAAAAAAAACCATGCGGCACAGCCGGAGCGCGGGTGCAGGGGGACCGGCTGGGGCGGGGGGGAAAGGAGCGGGTGGGAGTAAGAGAGAGAAGGAGGCGGCCAGGGCTACAGCAGGGGCGCTGCCACACGGCCCCTCCCACTGCACCGCCTCCTGCCACGAGGGCTCTGCTCCAGTCAGCGGGGAGGGAAGGAAGAGGACTGCCCTACAGAGCACTCTGGTTCTCCGTGCCGCCGCCCCCTACAGGGCAGCCGGTGCGGGGAAAAAAAAAGCAGGCATTCCGCCCTAGGATTGGGCGGAATGCCACCTCAAACAATCTGCCGCCCCAAGCACCAGCTTGCTCAGCTGGTGCCTGGAGCTGGCCCTGCAAAGAAGCTACAAATGCTAGCAGTAATTATGTGTTCATTTATAAAGAAGAGCTCTGTACAAGCTCCAAAATTTGTTTCTCTCACCAACATAAGCTGGTCCAATAAAATATATTTCCTTGCCACCACCCCTCATTCCCTGTTGTGTCTCTAATACCTTGGGACCAACACAGCTATAACAACATTGCATACATGTATAAAAACATTGTAGTAAGTTTATATGTGGCTCCTGGCAAGTTGTCAGACCTGCCTGCATTACTCCAAAGTTTAAGTGCCCTGGTTATAAGATCACATATTTTATGGATCCTTTTCTTGTGCATCTCCCCTGTAGAACACTCATGTGATACAATTTACCAAATTAGGCAGTTCTAACCAAGCCTCCTACCTTTACAATGCTCTTTAAATCCTGCACGTACGTCCTCTCGGTCTCCAGAATTTCTTGGACAACTCTGTCAACGTATAGGAGCTTTGGACTTGTGGGCTCTGTGACCAAGGACATAGCACAGTTTTTGTTCGTTCCCTTAGATTCAGCTTTCCCTGGCATATTTGGCCTTTTTTCAAGGCTTTCCTTGGTATTCTGTTGCTCTGTGGGGTTACATCTTTGTAGCTCGTTGCTGCAAAATCGCCTGGCTGGAATCAGCTCTAGTTTTATGGCCCCTGCTTCCTTATCCTGGTTAAACAAACCCAAATGGCTGTTTGAAACTAAGGTCATTCTACTGCCAAAGGAACTGTGGCTATCCCTGGAGGAGGCAGAGGAGGATGTGGAACTAAAGCTGACAGGACGGTCGCTGTCTGACAGTTCCATGGTATTTATTCCACAGTAGCGGAAAGGTCTGTTCCCCCTGCACAAGTCTTCCTTTGTTGTCCTGGGGCCAGGACCCTCCGTCACAGCCGGTAAGACATCAAGAGGCAAATGGTAGTCATCTGAAAAATAAGTAAATGTTTTCACTGTTACAGTATCTCATAATACAAATTAGCCAACAGTCATCTAAAACCACATACACACAAAACAAATGCAAATCTGTTGTTCCACAGACAACTGAAACAAAAGGCTTTGGAAGGCTCAATGGTGGTCACTGATACAATCTAATACCTTTCACCACTAGGTCAACATGGCTAATCATTACAGCTATCCAACAGTGGTTTGGTGGCCTGTGAGAAAACAATTTGGTGGTCAAATTAGGCAAGGAAATGCAGTTTCCACAAAACCAAAATTTCCCACAGGAAAAATCTTGATCTTGGTGAAAACTGAATTTTCCATTAGGAAAATTTAAATGAAATATTTCAGTTTGGGTCAGTTGGACTCAAATCAGAATATTTTGTTTTGTTGATCTGACCCCAATCTTTTAATTTGTAATCAGTTCAATAAAACATTAAACTGCTTTTGCCTGTCAGTGCATTGGGAGTTGCAGTTCAGGTCTCTATTCTTTCCTATGGGCTGAGTTCCCTGGAGGACTACATCACTGATAATACAATACAAATTTCCCTCTGGCCTAGCTCTGTGTGGTGCATCATATGAGAGAGTCAAACTGGCTAGGAAGCCTCACCCACAGGAGAGAATGGGGGCATCGGGGTCTCATACTACAAATTCCCATGAGGAAATGCACTGAGAAGAAAATGCAGTGTAACATAGAAGTGGCTCAAAAATAAGTGTTTCATGTCATTTCAACAAATCAAAACAAATTTTTGGAATGTTTAATTTGGGGGGGGAGGAGAATGTTTAATTGTTTTGTTTTGATCAAAAATGTTGAAACAATTTCTGAAACAATTTTTGTTAGTATTTCCATTTCAGGAAAGTTTTTGCAACTTCACATTTTCATTCCAATTTCGAATGAAAACAAATGCGGAAATGTCCAAATTTCCGATGGAATGGACATGCTGAATTTCACTCCGCCCTAGACTTAATTCAGTGGGCAGCTGTCCACAGTTGAGAAACCAAGCTTCTGTCTCAGTAGAGAAGCCAAGAAGTGAATGAGCTTGTGAACTGAACCTTCCTACTCTTGTAACTGGCCCCTCCAGGTCAGAATTGAAGCACACTGGAGGTATGGGAAACTTGCACTGCCATGACTTATGCTGCACCTGGTCTGTGGATAGCCAGAACCTCATTCTCCAGACAATGCCAGACTGGCAACTTTTGCAAACAAGCACCAAAAGCTTTTAAAAATATTTACATAAAAGTGGGTTGCTCTGACTTTTCTACAATATAGTCTGCCCTCTGATGTATATGTGTACATCAACATTGAGGGGTACTGCCAAGTATATATCAGAGGACACAATTTGGCCATTAGAGACTTAAAGGCTTGTTTATCCTCTCATTAACACTGGCTTAACACCATGCCCTGTTTTATGCTTGTAAGAAAGAGAAGGACCAGATCTTAAGACTATGTTACCTTCCACCTTTCCCTGTCTTCCTCTTGCATGTAACATTTTTTTGAATAAGCTCTGATAGCAAGTGCAAACTCCAAAAGGAACAATATAAAGGAAATATATTTTTGCAGCAAAATATTTAAACTGAAGTTTATTTTATTGATTTTGATAAGAAAAAAAGTATGCATTTTTGTTATCAGTGTGAAATCATCTTACAAGTTAAGTTAGAAATTAGAGGCTAGCAGTGCAGAGTTAGAGGTTCTTGAAAACTGCACAGGATAAATAAGGTAACGGGGATACCCTTACACTAACTTATCATAAAATAGATTACTAAAGTACACGACAAAGAACACATGATTAGTTCCATTTGGTTGGAACATAAAAGGTTCCTGTTTCATTCAATTACTTCATACTCTGTCTTCCTGTTTTGCTGATATGTTGTCTGGTTTTCAGATAACATGAAGGTATTACTAAGTAATGTTTGCTCCACAAATATTTGTGCCATTCATTAATTTAAAAAACCCAACAATTTCGGTCAGTAAAATTGAAGTTGTAAGAAATGTTAATAGAAGTTTTTCAAATAAATATATTTACAGACACAAGGTATAAGTAATATTTAACGTGGCCTTTTAAACCTTCCATAATGTTCTCTTTGATTGCTTTACAACAATTTAATGGCCTATAAAACAACAAGGATTAGTTGCAGTAGTTAAAATGCACTTCCTCTTAAAAGCCTACAGAAGTGTGACCTTGGCAAACACAACAGAGTTCAGGGCACCTGAAAGCAGAGTTACCTGTACATAGAACACATTTGACCAAGGATCATCCGTTTTCATAAAAGTCATTAAAGGTAAACATGCAGCACCATGTAAAAGTATGCAACTGAATGGTACACAGAGTACACCAGGCAAACCATTTACCCCCTTAAAGATCTTGTTCTGTTTTATCCTTCTTCCTGCTCCCCTGAAACTATTTTTTTTTCTTTAATTAAAATTCTTAGTACTTTTACAGCCATGTGTAACTCTGCAGTTTGGCTTCACAGCAATTTATGAGAAACTTTTTTTTTTTTTTTTTTTTTTAAATAAATAGGTAAGTGATCCTATAGATTCACTTCTCAAAACTTCATGCTGAACCCATAAAAAAACCTCAACGGTTCTGCATGATCTCAGAGCAAGAACTACAAGTCACCCTAGGTTGTTTAAAATGGGTTCAGGTTCTACAAAAAGTTTGTGAATCTCAGCAAAATTGTATGACATGCTTGACTGGAGTTCTGAGCTTAAAACAAAACCAGAAAGCAGATTTGTCTCCAGTGTTTTTGTGTTATATTACAAACATTTTGCACAGCTGCAATTGCTTTTAAGTTTTGCTTAGTATAAGCCTAGAGACTAGCCCTAATAAAAACTGGATCTGAATGCCGCTGAACTTCTGTTCTACCTATAGGTTCTTCTAACAGCCCCCATCACCATCATATCTGAGTTTTTCCCGAGTTATCCCCACAAAACTCTTGTGAGATGGGAAAGTATTATCCCCATTTTACAGATGGGGGAAAATAAGGAACATGAACAATCTGTTGGAAAAATCCAAGAACTGAATGCACTCCAGAAACCTAACTACAAGCCCATTCTTCCTCCCTTGGTGAAGTTCAGATTTCTGCTTTTGTTGTTTGGGCCCATCTCCATTGCAAATACCTCTTCAGTAGATTGCCCAAATTGTCTACCGCCTGACTGGCAAAATAATCTCAAAGGTGTTAACAATGGAAAAAATCACCACCCCTAATAAAGATTTGTCTAATATTATGATCCCAATGATTTAACTTCTTTTACTGTGTACACCTCAAAGAACACTGAAACCTCCCTCAAAATCCTGTTTCTCTCAAACTTCTCTTCATTATGAGCAAATTCATTTTTCAAACACACTGAAGGGGGCTGGCTTACAGAGTTGCTGAGCACCCACGGTTCCCAAGGACATCATCTGGCCATTGTGTAGGTGCGCCGTACATCTGGAGCAAAAAAAGACTAATCTTTTGCTTACATAATTATTGTTCATGCAAGGTCTTCTGAGAAGTATATACTTACATAAGTGTTGTACTCTTTGACCTACATTTGACCCAATGTATTACCTGTTACTCTGTTATGTGTTTTGTTGTTTACTGAAATTTTTGCAACAACAAGTAAAAAACAACAGATCTTTTGGAAGGGTTGAATAATAGTATTTAACTTGTGTTCTGAAAAGCTGAAATCTGCATACTTTAATTAAGGAATAACAATAATTACTTGTTAGTTCAGCACAGAGATGAGGATAATTACATGTTTGTCCACACTCATGAGGAAATGTGCTTCAGGACCAAGATCTTTCTTGTTCCTGGCTTTCCATTAATCTAGGCCTTGCTGCACTGCCAATTTACAGCGCTGCAACTTCCTCACTCAGGGGTGTGAAATGCCCCACCCTGCCCCGAGTGCTGCAAGTTTCGTGGGGGTGGTTTTTTTTACAGCGCTGGTGCCACGGCTACACGGCCACGTTAAAGCACTGCCACGGCAGCACTTTAACATTGCTAGTGAAGACATACCCTTAGTTAGGCTTCCCAGTCAGTCTGGCTGACTCCCAACGAAACAACATGCAACCCACTTGCACCTCCCCAACAGGAGAATTTTAACTAATAAAAACAATGTCGTGTATATTCTATAGCAGTGCAAGGTGAAAAATACATTCATTCCACACCAACAGGCAACTGGGATGCTCGTTATAATGCTTAGTAAGACTACAGATAAAACCTTACATATACACACACACACACACACACTAGTATAATGCAATTTGAGATAGAAACAAAAAGTAAGCCTTTGAGTATTAGTTTTTATTCCTCCGTGTTTAGTACACGTAATTTTACAGATATTACACGCACCTCACCAGCAACTTAAATTTTACTATTCAGAATTTGCATTATCTTTCTTCTCGTATGAAAATTACGTTTAAGTTATCTACACAATAACTGTTTGCAGAAATCAGACTTTACTTCAGATGCTCTGAAAGCTCATCTGAATAAAAATAAGACTATAGTATGTCTTTCAATCCTTAGTTATAGTTTTGTTTAAAGCTTTTAATAATAAAAAGGCATTGGTCTATGCTGTATATGTATTTAGTACAAGTTTTACTAAACCAATCTGCTAAATATATTAAATTTGAAATTAAAGGATAGCCTTATCTGAAATTAAACACAGAGAGAGAGAAGTTTCCCGTTTGAAAAAGGAATAAAAGTTGCATTAAAATGCATACACTGCAATGATGCCACTACATTACTATTTACATAAATACATTCCTCTGATGAAGACATTCTCTACTATGACTATTAGTAAAGTGAAGAACAGTCCTTTGTAAAAAATAATAATAAAAAAAAAAACCCACACAACTGGCCTTCCTATAAAGTATTCAAGTTTGGAAAACTCAACTTTAACTTTTACTTCATTACTGAACCCCTAATATAAATGTACATGAACATAGTATCATCTGCAACTTAACACTCCCTGTGCGAACAAAATCACATTGGAAAGACAGTACTTGCAGCATTAGAACACATAATATTGTGGATTCACTCGTAACCCTCATGTACAACAGCTATCCAAGTACTTTAACTGAACTTTGAGCAACAGAAATCCCATTTATTAAAGATCACAAGAAAAGGGGAGGAACAAAATCCATCAACTAGCTTGCCTCCATAAATTAATCTCCCCACTGTGCCATATTTAAAGTAGAATAGCCTTCTGTCATAACAGACAACACTAATGTCCCAGAACATTGTTGTGAGGGAAAATCCTCTGCGACAGTATCTCACCACTGTGGAATGTCTCTGGCTCCTTACACAGTGAATGAACAAGTTCCTCTCTGTATCTCAAATGCTCTGTGAACAACTCACAACCTACCTGTGTGTAAGAGAATAAATGCATCCTCTGCCTTCAGCGGCTCCAGAATTACCTCACTGAGCACTTAGGTAAAATGAGAAGCTCTTACTAGTCTGTACAACTCCTTCGGTAGAAATATTGCATGAGTCAGCTTTTTTATATAAAAACCCTATACACAAAGGCTTCACAGAAACCTGATTCACAACTTTCTCACTGCCTTTTTCCCAGTGTACCCACCACAGTCTTCAGCATCACTAAGAGCCTTTAATGAAACATGACATCATTCAATTCACGGACAGGACAATAGACACCACTGTGGGTAACTTTAAAATGCACACTTCACTGAGCAACACCCTGGAACTTCTATTCTTTCAGGCACAAGGCTGTAAAAACATCAAATATAACCCACATTTCCACAGCATATTTTACGCTTCACCCTTTGATTCACTAGACGATATTGATAAGCATGCAAAGTAAATAAATCAACTTAATGGTACAGTGAAATCCCTCAGTGCTAGAAATTCCATGTGAATTTATGCTGCTAATTAAATAGGATCATTTTGGACCTTATGCTGGCTCTACAGCAGGTCCAGAAAAACTTTTCCAGTAAGTTTGTAAAATCTTAATATTTTTAGAGTTAAAAAATAAGAGATTTTTAGAAAACAATATTAAACCCACACATTGATCAATCAGCACTGGAATGTGGTGATGCAGGGCAGGACAGAAAGAAGCCTGGTTAGGGGACAGGGAAACAGACAGGAAAAAGCATGGAGAAGGGGGCGGGGAGGGGGAAGGGGAGGGAAGAGAGAGAAAGAATGAAGAAAGTAAGGACAAGAAAAGGTAAAAGAATAGAAAATATAAAAACAAAACAAGAACAAAAACACACTTAGGAGGAGGAGAAGCAGAGTTACAAGTGGAGAAGAACAAGAAATGAGATGTGATTCAGAGCAGGGGGAATATTTTTTGGCCATACAAATTAACAGAGGGTACACAACAGAGTGAGTTGGGAGAGGGAGACAGCATTAGAGGGAGCACTGCTGGATACATCCTATTATCCCTGCTGTTGCCCTTTACTGTGTCATATCTAGATTTTAATCTGAAATGGGAGAGGGAAGAAGGGGTTGGTGTTGCCTTGCTGAGAAGAGGAAAAATGTGGGCACTGCTTTTCCTCTTCCTCCAGTGCATACTTTCCTGTGGCCAGAATGCTCTCCTGCCTTAGTCCCACCCTGACGGGGTCCCAGATTTTCCATATTGCACGTCTGGGCACCCTGTTCCACGTCTGGGCACCCTATTCCTGGCTCTTCATCTTTGCAGGATTTCGTGTTCTCAGTGCATGGTCAATGGAGGCTTTCACCTGTTCTCAAATTGCCTGTGAGTTCTTCAGTGCCACTCTCTCTTTCGTTCTGCCTGCACTGGATAACTAGCACTAGAAAGAGCATTTAAACACTGTAATAGTAGATTAACTTTGCCTTGGCTTAGCAGGGAGAGTGAAGAAAAGTTGCAAAACTGAATAGCCAGGAAGGTGATTTTTTCTCCCATCTCCTATGAGAAGAGGAGATAGTATTTCATGTCACACTCGAGGCCCCGCAGAAATCAGCTGGGATTCCAGCTGGTGGCACCTAATTCTCAGAACGGCAATGGAGAGTGTATCTATGGCAGCAGGCCCAACTCTGGCCTGCATAGGATGTAGCTTTTACATCATCTTTGAAGCCATTCCTGATGCTCAGAATTCCCTCCCACTCCTTGTGCATCGAATGACCTCTGTCTCCATTTAAATTTGTACTCTAAGGCCATGAATAATTTTCACCTGCACCTACTGCTCTGCCAGGGTGAGGGTCCCTTTTGTAATGGGGTAGATCAGCTGCTTATGAGCCATGAGGATACCAGCTAGGCCAGTAACTTTTGTACTGCTGACCCCTTTCACATAGCAAGCCTCTGAGTGCGACCCCCCCCCCTTACACATTAAAAACTTTTTAATATATTTAATACCATTATAAATGCTGGAGGCAAAGCGAGGTTTGGGATGGAGGCTGACAGCTCGTGACCCCCCCCATGTAATAACCTCGCAACCCCCCGAGGGGTCCTGACCTCCAGTTTGAGAACCCCTGAGCTAGGCTCTATCAGTACAAAGATACGTGAACCCAAATTCTCAAAAATCAGAAGACTGATAAAGAGAACCCCACATTTTTTAAAATCTCATTATTTATACGACAATCTCATGATTTTTTGGATGCTTGGATCTAGCTGTCCCCCCACCCCTGCCCCTTTCCCTATCTTATCTATTTGGGTTGTAAACACTTTGGGGCACGGATTATCTCTTGCTGTGCTTGTATACTGCCTAGCACAACGAGGCCATCACTTGGTGCCATTAGGAGTGATGGTAATACAAATAAATAATAATATACTCAAAGTGAAAAGGCTGCTAAGTTCTTTAACTTTTACCCACAAAAATCTTGCGGCTTGATTTGTGAACAGTGGGGGTTGACAGGGTGCCAATAGAAGCTCCTTGATTCCCAGTCATTTGGCTGAGACATAAATTAAATCTGCCCCCTTTAATTTATGCTTCTGGCATAAGGTCCATCTGGTACCCAAAACCAGCAAAGAACTGGGTGCAGCAGATCCCGGTTGTGTCATACTTCTTGTACCCCTGCACACATCCATTTACCTTGCTGCTCCTGAAACACCCACTGCCTGGCATAAGGGAAAGTAGGGGAGATTCAGCCTACGCAGGGGATTCTCCAGTAGGAATCTTTTGACACTTTAAATTCATTTTGCACTACATAAATAAACTTGAAGAACTGCAGAATCCAGCCCTGAGTTCACACCATGTTATTAAAATATTTATTACACTAATGAAGTTCATAGAAGTGGTAGAGAAAAAGGGAAGCTGGGATAATGGAGTAGGAAGTAATTTTTATACTAGTCCATGTTCCATTTCATTTGGTTTTTGGCTGTTTTTCTGAGGGTTACAGGGCTTTTTCTATGAAGTATTCAGAAGTCTTTGGGTTTGACTACCATAAAAACTGTGTTAATAAATCATGATCAAATGTTGTAAAAATATTAAATTTTTTCATTTAAAAACAAAGCCTTGTCTTTCTAAACTTAATTAGCAAACTGAGTTTAGAGAGGCTGGGGTGATGTCATTCTATAATTCATCATGATTAGTTAAGAACTTACTGAAAAAAAATAGGTTCCCTTCAGCAACATTAAAAAAACCCATAATTCAACAGTAAGAGTACACTCAGGCTCAAGTTCTTCTGTAGGACAGGCTGACATCCTCACTGAAAGTGCAGTGTAATGTATTAATAACTCTCTGCAATGCAGTAGCTATTTAATCTGTATACAGCACTGCAGAGATTTCTAACAAAAGACACGTATCATGTGCTGCTGATACATTGCAACACAAGTAAAATGTATGCACCTAACAGTCCATTTACAAGCATTTCAAAACTATGGCTCATTCTCATTGTGAATTTATTTTGGAAAAATAAAAACTGTCACAATATTGTTAGTAGCTCTGCAGCCTAGTTTAAACTAAACCATTTTCATACAGATACATACATAGGAGTAAATACACCGTTCTCTCTAAAATGAGATTACATTTTACTGAGATTACAGTACAGCTAGCAAAGCTTTTATATTCCTTTCTTCCCCAAGTGACAGTCAATGCAGAAGGTTAATGGTAAAATGTTTGACAGGATGCTGCTTGAATTCTTAACAAGTATGTACATTTCAAAACTTTTATCCCATTACATTAATGGTAATTCTTCTTTACTCACAGTCCCTTTCCTGTGCCCACCACTACAGAGGGAAATGCACAGTTGCTCTGATGTTAGAAGACACACCTTCCTCATCTAAATTACATCTTTGTAACCATGGCTGGACACAACTTCATTCTTTTATTTGCCCCTCCCTTGTTCAGTCTACTGCTCTGAATCTGCATATTCAGCTTCATTTCAACCAGGCTAAAATGTTGCTGAAGTTCATCACCTTTCAAGTTGAACTATAGTAGCATTAGGGCACAGGAATTCTTGCTGGTCTCTCCATGCATGAACACAACACACTTGGTTCCTTTATTCTGCCCACTGTTTTCTGAGATTAAATTAAATCTTGGCTATAAATAGGCATTCAGAATTGTAGATGTCAAATAACAAATGCACTCTAAAAAGGCATCACCTTTTCAATAACTGCATTGTGCAGCTTTAACAAATAATTCTTAAACAGAATAGTTATACTTAGTAAGATAATCTAATTATGCCACCAAGAAAATGGCCTCTCTCTAGAACTCATCTCTTACACTGTAACTTTGGGGAATTCACAACTCAAAACATTCAACATAACAGATATTACTACCATTAAAAAAAGCATTTTAAAAATGTCAATTTTAAGCTCTTCCACTAAAAAAAAAAAAAAAAAAAAAATTAGTAAACAAATTCATTTTGAAAAAGCCAGTTCTTTGAAATAGCTGCCTTTCTTCAAAATTAGATTTGGGGCAGGGATGAGTTTCAGTGGAATTAAAACAAAACGAGGACCCCTCATTGCTTTTGCTGATACAGACTAACACAGCTACCACTCTGAAACCTGTCACCATGCAAAGTGGAATTAAAGTTGGTCTTACCTTCCACTTCCAGCTAAATTATTTCACTAATTTGTTTTGAATTGGAAACACTTTTTAGATCAGGGGTGGGCAAACTTTTTGGCCTGAGGGCCACATCTGGGTATGGAAATTTTATGGCGTGCCATGAATGCTCATGAAATTGGGGGCTGGGGTGTGGGAGGGGGTGAGAGCTCCGGCTGGGGATGCAGGCTCTGGGGTGGGCCAGAAATGAGGAGTTCAGGGTGTGGAAGAGGGCTCCGGGCTGGGGAAGTGGGTTGGGGAAGGTGTGTGTATGTGCGAGCTCGGGGGGGGGGGGGGGGGGCTAGGGATGAGGGGTTGTGGGAGGGGGATCTGGGCTTCCAGTGCTCTGGGCTGGGACTGAGGGGTTTGGAGGGCGGGAGGGGGATCAGGTCTGGGGTAGGGGGTTGGGGCATGGGAGGGAGTCAGGGGTGCAAACTCCAGGCAGCGCTTACCTCAAGCAGCTCCCAGAAGCAGCGGCATGTCCCCCCTACGGCTCCTATGCGGAGGCGCGGCCAGGAGGCTCTGCAGGCAGCCCCATCTGCAGGCGCCGCCCCTGCAGCTCCTATTGGCTGCGGTTCCCAGCTAATGGGAGCTGCAGGGACTGCGCTTGGGGCAGGGGCAGCATGCAGAATGGAGCCCCCTGATTGCCCCAACATGTAGCAGCTAGAGAGGGGACATGCTGCTGCTTCCGGGAGCCGTGTGGAGCCACCGCATGCATGGAGTGGGGCAAACCCCCAACCCCGCTCCCCAGCTGAAGCGGAAGCTCGAGGGCTGAATTAAATTGTCTGAAGAGGTGGATGCGGCCCCTGGGCTGTAGTTTGCCCACCCCTGTTCTAGAAGCCTCTGCATCTCAGAATGCTTGGTGATTGAAATAATACTGAAGTAATAAAACTGAGTCAGTAGTAACAGTAAAAATTCTTGCCTTTGAACTTCCTGTCTAAGTGTAAATTGAACAAGGAAACAAAAACAGCTTGCATTTTTATTTGTTAGGGAGGAAGGATGGCCCTATTCTTAAGTGACAGGAGTGGGAGTCAGGAAATATGGGCTCTGTTTCCTTCCCTCTCAATCACAGACTCACTCTGTTACCTTAGGTAAATCACTTAACTTCTCTAAGCCTAATCTACTGGAAGGGGATAATGTTTTCTTAACTTGCAGGGCTTAATTAGGGCCTGTTCCAAAACCCATTGAAGTCAGATGGAGTTTTTCCAATGACTGATAAATAAGCCAGGCCTCTAGTAAAAGTTTCCAAATGAACATGAGATTTTTAGAAGGGAAGGTGATATAAAAGTTCAAAGTATTATTATGAATTATTATAGCAAAGAATAAAAAATCGTCAGGTTTTGCCAACAAGAAATACTGCAAGTAAGATAAAAGTGCAGTTTTCCCAATTAATTGCTATGTGTAATTTTAACTGGAAGAAATCTCTGGGCAAGTATTCTGCAAACCATTTTTTAAAAAGAAAACTTTGCAGGAACAGTTTCTAAGCAGCACAGTGCCCCTCTATTCCTCCTCTTCCACAATGCATGTGTGGGTACTTTATACAAACTTTGTAAAAGTCTAAAAACTGAATTGCAGCAAAGTTGTTGGCCATACCAGAAGGTCAATCTGCTCTTAGTACTAGCACACAAGAGAGCTGCAGCTAGTTAATCATCTGTATTTTTCAGTCGGAAGCCAACCCTCACTTCCACTTTGTTGTTGATCCTAGAAAGTCCATCTAACACCCTGACCTTCCCCTTAAATCCTTGGTAGTCTTACTCTGTGTTGTTACTGAGCTTAACATGTCCCCGTGAAATCTGTTTCATTAAAAAAAAAAAAAAATAGATCAGCATCATGGAGGTGTGTTCAAAGAGGTAAGACAGTTTGAGGGAGTTGCTCTGAAAACTTCTATAATGTTTAATACAGCAGGCTTGGTATTACTTTTTACCACTATTATTATTTCTTGCAGGTAAACCATTGAAAACAACAATTCTCAGGACATAAACAATAATTTCCTCACAGCTTTGGACTCATCTGTTGTAACTAATAAACAAGAGCAAAAAAGATGAGCTTAGAAGATCAGTGCCACACATCCATGTGCAGATTACACTAATAACATAAGAACGGCTGTACCGGGTCAGACCAAAGGTCCATCTAGCCCAGTATCCTGTCTACCGACAGTGGCCAATGCCAGGTGCCCCAGAGGGAGTGGGCCAACAGGCAATGATCAAGTGATCTCTCTCCTGCCATCCATCTCATCCTCTGACAGAGGCTAGGGACACCATTCCTTACCCATCCTGGCAAATAGCCATTAATGGACTTAGCCACCATGAATTTATCCAGTTCTCTTTTAAACGCTGTTATAGTCCTAGCCTTCACAACCTCCTCAGGTAAGGAGTTCCACAAGTTGACTGTGCGCTGCGTGAAGAAGAACTTCCTAATATTTGTTTTAAACCTGCTGCCTATTAATTTCATTTGGTGACCCCTAGTTCTTGTATTATGGGAATAAGTAAATAACTTTTCCTTATCCACTTTCTTCATATCACTCATGATTTTATATACCTCTATCATATCCCCTCTTAGTCTCCTCTACCTGGATATAACGCGACCCGATACAACACGAATTCAGATATAATGCGGTAAAGCAGTGCTCCTGGTGCGGGGGGAGCGCTGCGCATTCCGGTGGATCAAAGCAAGTTCAATATAATGCAGTTTCATCTATAACGCGGTAAGATTTTTTGGCTCCCGAGGACAGCGTTATATCTATGTACTCGCAGTAACCCATGCTCCTTTCAATATCTAAGATTAACAACTCCAGGATTCACACTTCAAAGTAAAATATTACAGCTCAGCAAGTAAACAGATTTGATGTAAAACTCAGGAACTACTTAGTTGATTCCTTCTGCCAAAGGTGTTCCTCTGAACTTTCTTCTTACAAAAACAATGAGCTTTCTGGCTAAGATCAAGCAAATCAACTTAATATCAAATACACCTTCTATGCAGGAACTGCATTCCTCCTTTGCAGACATGCAATTATTTTATGGGTCTTAAAAGTTTTCATTCTCTAACTTCCATGATCCTATGAAAAAGGTCACATATTTTAATAGAACCTTATATTAAATGCACACCACACACTTTTTGCTCACTGTGCTATCTGGAAACTTAGCAAAGAGGTATCTTAAAAGTTCTAGTAGCATTCTTATTTTTTTTAATAATATTTTTCAATCAGGAAAACCAACCGAACAAAAAATCCGAAATTAGAAAGGAACAAGGAAAACTTTGAAATTCTCTTGTTCATAAAAATGTACTACCCCAAGTTATGGGTGTTGCGGATTGTGGGGGAGTTAGGGCCCTGCACCCCTCTTCCTGAGATTCACTGCGACTCTCAACCAGCCAGTAAAGCAGAAGGTTTATTTAAGGACAGGAACACAGTCTCAAGCAGAGCGTGTAGGTACGACCAGACCCCCTCAATTAGGTCCCTCTGGGAGGTTCAGGGAGCTTAGACCCCAGCTTGGGGTTCCCTGCGTTGCACCACCCAGCCCAAACCGAAACTAAACTCCCAGCCCCTCCCGCTGCTCCTCTCCTTTGTTCAGTCTCCCGGGCAGAAGGTGTTAATTCTCCCCACCCCCGTTCCTGGCTCAGGTTACAGCTCAGGTAGCTTCCTTCAAGGGAAGTCCCACATCCCCACTGCAACCCCCCTGCAACATTCCCAGGTCAAATCTGCCCTGCTCCCTGCTCCGTCACAATGGGACAGTATCAGGTAAGGGAAAATCCAATTAAAATGTTGAGGAAATGTGTCACATGACAAGTGCATTAAACTGTCTTCTCTCTGCTTCATTTACTCCAATGCTAATTACAGTCTACACCATGCTACTTTTCTGTCACATTTCCCAAACATAATACAAACATTTATTTTAAATTAGAGGGTATATACTGGTCCAGATATCCCAAGCATTCAAGTGTATGTGGATAATATTCAAGTTGGCCCATACAGTGTGAATAACTGAATTTATAGCTAACAGTATTCAGTAAGCAAGCTGTCAAAAAGCATACAAGCATTCAATTTCTTCGCGTGCTGAGCAACTTCAGTTTAAGTTCTTATTGAAATCCCTCTTGTTAACAAGTACCTCAATGTGGATTTATTTCCTGGGATCTTCTCTTTCACATGAGGCATTTTTCTCTGCCTGTTCAAAAAGTGAGGTTTAACCCTATGGGGGGCAGGGTGGTATGGTTAGGGAGAAGGGGAGGGGTTGTTTTTTTTTGTGGTAAGGGGGTTTGTAAATCATCCAATCTTTAAATTAGAGATGGGAACCAAACTAAATGCCCAGATCCAGCAACCCACTCCCCTACGCCAAACTCTGGGGAAGTTCAGCTCTGGATGCACACCTTACGGTACAGGCTAATCTTTGTTAACTATGGACAGAGATTTTAAACCTTTACTGTAGTAATTTTAGGAATTGCTAAGCTAACTGAAAGTTGGAGGACATCTTTTGTTTCAGGTAAGTTTTTAAATAATTAATTAAAAAGTCATCCAACTCTCCATCCCACATAAATATGAATTCCTAGTCAATTCAATGTATGGCATGCCATTTAAGAGGCACTCTTGCCACTTACCTGTAGGCATTGTTCCTTAAAAGGAAGACCAATAAAGTAACATCTATTTTTTTCTAGATCCTGTGATCAAAATAAGAACTTTAAGCTGCAAATCCTCAATGAAGCTTCTCCTGTCTTTTTCATGCCTTTCCTTCATTTCAAATGGAGTTTCCTAACTTCTCCCGAGACAAGCTTCAACTTAATATTCCACCATGGATCTCATGAACTGGAAAGAAAATAAAGAAATCCTTCCACATTCTTTTTTCTTCTGCAGTAGGTAAAAGGCTGAGCTGAAAAACTTCCCTAGGGGATACACCACCTACCACTGAGCGACTGGCAAGGCAACCTGATTCAGATGGTATAGCATGAACAGAAAAATCCTCCTCCCTCCCCCCTACTTTCTACCCCACACTTCCTCAAAGCCAAGTTATAAGGAGGCTACAAGTTTAAAATCAGTTTCTCTTGCTCTGTCCAGACATACTTATAGCTATCAGATTTTTCATTGCTGAACAATGCTGCACATTCACTATTGAGCTCTGAAGCACAGTGAATCTCTAGGAGGCCACTATATTGGTATTATTTCACAGAGTACAGCCTGTTACCACAGCTATTAGCTGGCATGCTCACTTTTCAAATCCCAATCACTCTGGAAACCCTGACTACTATTATTTTATTACAAAGAGCCACATGTTAAAAGAAATGGCTAAGGTTTCCCCTATTCTTCTTTTGCTTTAAAAATATATTAAGGTTCTCCTTAAAAAGGTCTCTCTTTTACAGTAAATGTACAGAAATAAATTTATCAATTTTAAGAAATATATATATTTAAAAAGTCTTAGCAAAAGCTCTAACATTTCAGTCAGTAACAAAGAAGAAAGATGATCAACTATGACTATTTTTACCAGACATTTAAATGCATTAACTGATTTGGAATTAGCAGTTCTAAATAACCTCTTAATTAAACTTATTACAATTTTTAAAAGTGTTGCCCTATTTGATAGAACCTGCTTTTTTAAAATAAAAAAAAATAATAGTTTTTTCCCTGGTTGTCTTCTCTCTTTCCACTACATTTTACATGAAGCCATAGATGTGACTAATATTTAATAATGGTATTTTTGCAATCAGACTCCATTAATCACCTAATAAAATAAATTATAGCAATATGGCCATATTTTCTCTTAAACACAAATAGTCCAAAGAAAGAACAATTGGTTCATTTTGCTTGTGTATTTGGCCAATATAATCTGATATTGCATTTACAGTTACTGTAGTTTCAACTGTGAGCTCTTTCAGCTGTCTAAAAAAAAAAAAACCCAATTTACTAATCCAAAATACAGGACTCAAAACATTTTAAGTATGAATTGAACATGCCAATTATAAATTAATTGCAGGATATTTTCAAGACTAAAAATGTTTTTGGGTAGCTTTCATTTCCTGTAACTAGAGCAGAATTATTTTAAAACATCATCAACAGCAACAGCTTCCAAGCACAAATAGGTTGGACATCCAACAACAAGGAAAGCCAAGTTGACCATGGTCATATTGTTGCTATTACTATGGCAATTGTTGCTCTGCTCTGAAAAAGCGTAAGTGCTGCATGGACAAATTGTAACATTTGTGTTTTACATTAAAGAATAAAATCTACTACCAGACACAGTAGAGTTATTACTGTAAGACTAAAGTCATTATTATAGTGACATTACAAATATTACCAGAGGGGCAAATCCCACCCATAACTCCACAGTTGTGGAGGGCGTCTATGGAGCAGAACCGGTGCAACAGGGCAATGGAAGACTTGGGAAGCTGCACAAGATGTCCCTATGCCCTTCACCAGCTGGCTCTGATGGGGCTGCCTGTACAACAATGCACAGGAGCGGTCTCCGAGCAGGATAAGCCACTGATCTATGGATTCTTCCAGGAGAGGGCTGCACTAGGGGCAGGGAGGGCATTTCAACCTCTACTGAAGGGCTCTGTTGCCTTAGTGGGAGGATCCCCATCCCCAAATCTCTCCAACTGAGAAACTGAGATTGGGTGCTGGAACTGGATTTGTCCCTACAAGTATAAAGAATATGTTCTACATTATTGCTCATATTTACCTGAATAATTGTATCAGCCCCACCAGATTAGCTAGATAAATACATTTTAGGAGTTAAAGAAAAGTGAGTAAATAAGCTGTGTCCCTGACCTATCTGTCTTGCTCACCAAAAACAAGTATAAACTCTACTCTAAATTTAATCACTACCGTAAATGCGTATTGGCTTTTTTACTTATATTGTTTTATTTTAAAACAAGTACTGGTGTCTATCAAGAACAAAGTTTTCAACATTAACAAAACATAGAAGAGAAATTCTTGACATAAGGGATATTCTGTTGCTAGTGTTTTTCGATCTGCCAACAGTTCAGTTTGGGAAGAACACTGAATAGGTAGAAATGTGTCAAGTTAAAAGGACTTGAAAGAATTATGGAGGTTAGCAAATAAACTGGCCTATCCAAATCATTACTATTATGTTAGTCTTCAGGATTTTGAGTTCTGATTTTCTATATGTAGGATTCTTTTAGCAGTAACTTACTAGCGTAATAGCCATCCAGGAATTGAAGCAAGATCAGAAACTGATTTTTTAGAACTCTTAATGGAGTGACTACTGATTATTTGTTATTATGTCTCTGTACCTTGAGTAGGGCACTTGGGGACTTTGGGTATTCCAGTGCAAATCTTATTTTTTCATGGCAGGATGTATTTTAAAAATAAAGCTCACTATGAAACTCAGACAAACGATCATGGTGTATGCTCCAATCCTATTACATTAGGGGCCAGCATTTCCCCCCCCCCTCCACACACACACACTTTAACCCTATATCTATATATTTTTTAAGAGGTATGTGACTCAACAGCAGTGCATCATGCATCACTGGACCTCATGTCTGAGAGTACTGATAGTCTGATTTGAAACTATAATATTCCTCTAAACTACCCATTTAGTGGTGCAACTAGCCATCCCTTCACACCCCAGAACAGAGGTCAGTAAACTATGGCCCACGGGCCACATCTTCCTTCCCGGCCTCTGAACTCCTGGCCTGGGAGGCTAGCCCCCAGTCCCTCGCCTGCTGTTCCCCCTCCCCTGCAGCCTCAGCTCACTGCGCCGCCGCCGGTGCAATCCACTGGGCAGCAGGGCTGCGATCTCCTGGGGCAGTGCAGCTGCAGAGCCCGGGCTGACCCAGTGCTCTGTGCTGCGCGGTCTGTGGCTGGCTCCAGCCAGGCGACATGGCTGCCTGTCCTGGTGCAGCCGCACTGCCAGCCACTGGTGCTCCGGGAAGCATGGTAAGGGGGCAGGGAGCGGGAGGGTTGGATAGAGGGCAGGGAGTTCACGGTGGTAGTGGTGGTGGTCAGGGGGAGGAGGGGTGGATAGGGGGCGGGGTGGTCAGAGGGCAGGGAACAGGGGGGTTGAATGGGGGCAGGGGTTCCGGGGGGCAGTCTGGAGGGAGAGGGGGGTTGGATGGGGTGGGGGGCAGTCAGGGGCGGGGGTTCCAGGGGCGGTCAGGGGACTGGAAGCAGGAGCAGTGGATGGGGCAGGAGTCCTGGGGGGCTATCAGGGGGCAAGAAGCGGGGGGGTTGGAGAGGGGGCTGGGGGCTGGTCCATGTATGGCACAGCCTCCTCTAACCAACCCTCCATACAATTTCGGAAACCTAGTGTGGCTCTCAAGTCAAAAAGTTTGCCCGCTCCTGCCCCAGGTGACAGCAGAATCTTCTATTCTCACAATTTTCATTCATGATGATGAGTTCCACAGAAATGTAAATAAAATAAATAGAATAAACATACTACAGTTTAAGCCTATCCTGAAAGTCAAGTCTCCCACAGAATGACAGGCCACAGTTGAAATCATCTCCCCCTCCCCCCCCGCTTTATTATAAAGACAACAGTGGGTGAAATAAGGCGTTAGCTTTATTCAAAACTAGCAATAAAAATAATTTACTAGATAATTTCACACTCTCATATGAGAGGATTTTGCTTAAAAACGCTTTCAGATTTGCCAAAAATATCCACAGAAACTAGAGTGGAAAAATGTTCATATTTCTACTATGTCTAGCCATCAGACTTTTCCACGACTAGGCCTAATGAAGTATTTCTAACATATTTAACCATGAACTGGAAATAATTTTTAAAAAGTTTCTCATTATGGTTACAAGTTCAAGAGTATCTTTTGTATTCACTTAGTGGCAAACTCTGTTTTGCTGCTGGGATTTTACAGTATTACTAATGATGTGTTCGGGCCTTGGCTAGGCATCTTTTTAATTATTTAAAACTAGATAAATAAAAAACAAATCCTCTAAGGGGACTATATTCTACCCTGCCATAAAAATGAACTAGATTTGATTTTTTTTCAACGTATAACTAGTAAAACCTTATTGCTTACTATTTCTTTCTTCTCCACTGTAAGACATTTAAATCAGATTAAAAATGAGATTTGAAACTCTACTGCAACTAATATTTTGGCATTTATCCCATGAGCACGATTAGTTGGGAGATTGTAAAAGAAAGACTGAAAGAAAAAATAAACGTGATAATTTTTTCCTCCATAAGTTGGCACACAAGATCACAGATGATTCATAATCACAATGTAGTTGTGTGTACCGTAGACATGGAAACATATTGTCTAGTAGCAGCCACGTGGATTTTCTGGTTAAATACCACTTTAAAAGGGAAGCCATTTAACATAAACAATGTTAGGAATAAAACAGGACACTGAAGGCAAAAGTTTAGGTTCAAGATTTCAGTTCAGCCTCCTGGTTTCTTTTCCCTGCTCTAACACAGACTTCCTGTATGACCTTGGTCAAAATATTAGACACACATTTTCACATTTTGATTTGGGTGCCCGACTTGGGACACCTGCTAGTCAACAGTGTTGGGCACTCACAACTACAGTTGCAGTCCAGATGAGCTGCAAGTTCTCAGCACCTCTGAAGAATTAGGCCCCGGGGGCAGATCTTCAGCTAATACAAATTTTCATAAGGTCATAACTATGACAATTTACTCTAAGTAGCTCAAGTTGGGCTCCCAGAAAGAATCCTTATCCTCTGTGATGCTACAGCTTCTCTTCCTGTGACAGTAGGAATTTATAAACCCGATGGGGGTGTAAGGCTAAACTAATATTGGTAAATACTTTGAAAGAAGTTTCTATACGAGGAGACAGTTGTGTTTTAATGAATATAAGCGTGGGGGAAGTAGTAAACTGTTACTATCTTCCAATATCTTTTTACATGTTTACCCCTGCTAGTCCTAAATACTAACACTACAGGTTGTTACAACCTGATAGTATCTTGCTTTGTAGTTAAAGGCTGCTGGATGAAAAATTAATCTGTCATCATACCCAGCTGTTACAAAACTGCCATTTATAATGGGAGATGTTGAAAAGGTTAAGTAGTGTTGCTATAATGTTGTACTTTCAAGGTTAAAGGGCTCCAGGTGTGATAAAAGTAGGATTGGTGTTAAATTGCAGAAGCCTACAAAAAGATCTAATTGTTTTGATGGATAGAAAACCCTATGACAGAGAGGACTGATGAAGCTACTTTTTTTATTTTAACAACAAAGAGAACTACATGCACCAGTGATTTGGGAACCCATTTAACAGCTTGGCTTTAAAGTATAGAGTTTGGGGCAAAAGACACCATGCCATTAAAATACAAGTAGTATACTGTTTCAGTAATTGATTCCTTCGTGAATGTTTGAACTTTTGAATTAAACTGCTTATTACAATGTTAAAGGTGTTTCAGTGTCTCCCTATGAAAGTCAGTTGCTTTGATCTTTCTTGATGACTATCCCCCTCAAAGCGTCCCACAAAACCAGAAAATAATCGTTTGACAGCTTAGAGTTTTCATTGTAAAATATGGGGGGGAAAGTAAATGGTTTAATTGTGATTAATTAATTTATAAGGCATCTCAAGAAATCTGTGCAGGATGCATTTTGTTATTGTGGCAAATCACTGTTCAACTGGATGGGAGGGAAGAGTTGTCTCATAAGCAGATTTTTGTAAGTGTACCATATCGTGTTATGCTATGCTAGATTTACACTCTGATCATTCACAAAAGATGTTCCTTTCTGTAGTCCTTACTGTGTACTTACATCCGCCATCAGGAACACCGAGGTCAAGAAAAGAAGAGAGAGATTCCCTCCAGCTGTGCAAGAGCAGTAGACATAATTTCAACTCCCCAATTCAAAGGAGATAAACACAATAAAACCAAATGTTTTGTGTTGCTTTAAATGGGAGGAGGGGACAATTAAAATCAGCCTAAAAATAAACATGGAAATAGTTAAACAAATGGTCTGGGTTTGAGAAAACTGGATGATATCCCTTCAATTTGGAAAGAAAAAGCATCTAAAAATATATACCCACTCGAAGTGTGTCTCTCCTATTATGTATAAAAGAAAAACATTTTAAATAGTAGTCATTTGACACCATAATAATACAGTACATTAAAAAGAAATCATGGGTCAGAGTTAAGGTTGTTCTGTTATAAAATTTCCAATTTTTGTAACATTTATTATGTGGGCAGAGTCAGATTTATGAGGCCCTTAACTATTCAGTTATTCGTTTCAAGCACTTGTATTTCGGAAATGATGTGAGAGTTACATTTGTCACTCAGCACCTTAACTTTTTCTTCTTTTTAGAGATGAGCTGGAGGGTCACCAGCTCATAAAATTAAAAGAATGAGCAGAGCTTGCCAAGATAACGACTGGAGAATCAACATCTGTATTCCTCTAGCAACCTTGAAATTATCAGAAGCTAATGCATCACCCATGTATGTGTATGTTTGTAAGGGTTGTGGAAAGCACTTGACTGAATGAGCACACTGTATACAAGTAACAGATCATCCCTGTATCTTTGCTTTTGTAATCAAAGAATTAATCAACAAGGGCAGTCATAATATACATTCTCTATCGGCTTCTGTTCTTTGTCAGCTTCAAAGGATCCAGAATCATATATTTTTTTTAAAATAGCAAATGCTTAAACATTTTACTATGCCTATCCTTGAAAACTTCCTTTTCAATGAGCCAATGGCAACATCCATCTATCTAGCATTATAAAGTGCTCGCCATAGTAGTTGTATATGTATTAAAAAACAGCTATAAGCCTTGTCCTAGATAGTGAGCAAAATATACTTATATTTGTAAATTTTGTGGTATAATAATTTCACTGGGAAGGTAGAGGAAATAAAGGTATGACATTTTAGGGAAAAAATTAAAAAGGACCTATTTTAAAGTTGTTTAATCTCAAAACAAGTTTACTCATTTTATTTAAAAAATGAATGACTTTTTACTAAGACTTTTATATAAAAACTCACAAGAATGAAGAGGGTTTTTTTTTTAAAATCTGGAGTTATAAAATGGATCAACTACACTAACAAACCAGACTTGAGACTAGAGCCCTGGCCTCACAGCTCCAAAAATCACAGGTATCTAACATTACAACTACAGGAACAGCTACCCACCACCAATGGATGCTTATGTTCTTTGTAAGCTATTACCAGCCATTAGAAAGATACATGCTTATATATATACACACACACACATATACACACACACACACATACACACACACACACACACACATACACACACACACACACACACACATATACACACACACACACACACACACACACCCCAATCCAGTAAAGCATTAAATTACATGCATAACTAACCAGGAGTAGTCCAATTGATTTCACTGGAATAACTTATTTACTTAAAGATATGGATGTGTTTAGCGGTTGCTGACTTAGGGCCAAAGCACATCCCTACAAAACTCATATTGACTTCAGTGGATGTAACTCTCACTGAAATTAATGATAGTAGGACTGTCTCTAAAAGCACTCGCAACAAACAAACAAAAAAATCACAAATAACTTTGCTTAATTAAATTTTCTCTTAACATATCAAATGCACATTTTTTTCAAGGAGTAGTAGCTATATGGAACGTTTACAGTATACAAACAAGCTATTTTTAAGTTAGAGGGAAACAAAGAAATGCTACACAAAAACCATTTTCAGGACACTTTTTTTTTTAAATGACTTGTAATTCTGAAACGGTTGATTCATTTTCGTAAATCATTGCAGAAACATTCTCCCTTTACATTACTAGAAACTTTGTCCGCAGAGTAAATTTGGCAACATTCAGGCCAAATGTATTTTCCAAAAGTTTTAGGTGAACTAAAACAATACTTTATAACAGATGCTGATTCTAACTAACTGTGAAGGGTTTACTACCTATCTGATCTGTATTGATCCACGCACATGCACACACAAACAACAAAACATTTGTTACACTGATGCAGAATGATAAAAAATGTACTTCACTTCCAGGGCTTCATATGCCATCTGTTTTATTCTGTCAAAATTATAAACACACTTATCTTTTGAGAAAACCTTCGGGTACAAGTCACTGAACTATTCAGGCTAAAGCAGTACTTGAAGTATTTGAAAATAGTGGTATGACTCCCCCTCTCAGCCATCCCCCTCTTCCTAAATCCCCCTAATTTCTAGAGAAGTGATGTACAGCATACCCACCAATATGCTCATCCCTTCAGTGCAAGCACTGAGATGCAAAACTGTTTTGTGTAAGCTGTGTACACAATGTAGTTAATATAATAATCAACATAATATCACATTTAATATTTGCAACTCCAGTTGTAAATTGAAGAAATCATGACAAATGATTGATATCTTAGTGTACAGCAATGTCATATATTTGGTATCTAAATTAGTATGGTGCAATGAGCTCCTTGGAGCGTAATTCCATATATTAGAATGCTACAATGCTGATTTTAGGGTAGTAAATACTCTTCAAACTTTTGGCAGCAAAATACAAAATACTGCTTTGGCTATTTTCTCTTAATATTCAGTTCTGCAATATTTAGAAATTAAAATGAAAGGTATAGTACATTTCCTATTTATTTTAAATGGCTGAAGTTTTTTTATATTTATTTATATATTTATGTTTAATAAACGTCATTTAAATTAATGGTGTACGATACAGAAACCAAAACCACTTAAAATGTAATAAGATTAAGACTATGTTAATAATAAACTGACAAATATCAATACATTATACATTTTTAACAAAGCATTTAAAGATGTTCCATTACAGGATTTTATAAAACTGAAGTTTAGATTCAAAGAGTAAGTGGGTAGGGGAGGCAGTTGAAAATAAGAGGAAAAAAAAAGAAACACTTACCCTAAAAAGGCTCCTTCTACTGCAAAAAACACATTCATTTTTCACAGGCTGGACGCATAAACCTATAAACTACAGTTACTCCAATAAATCAATTATTCATTTTCCAAATGGCAATTGGCTTAAGGCTGCTTTCAAGCGTTTTACATATAGAAATGCATCATGCTGTTGCCAGAAATACATCTGCAAAGTGAGCTAAGTGTGCCCAGTTCAGAGAGTGCACTCCTGTGATTATTAATTCATTCCCCAAGAAGCAGTATAACTGGTTACTGTCTCAGAGGTGTTTAACACAGTATTAACAAGTGACTAAGAGCCATCCTCTTATTCCCATTTTAAAACTGCAGTTTTGATACCATACCTGGCAACCTGCCATCACTGCAGGCCTCAAAGTGGTAAAGGGCTTAAAAAGGGAAGAATTTTCCCAAAAGAATTTCTTTCAAGTCTGCTGCTCCACAGCATCTTCTATATTCTCAAGGTATGCATGTTTATTCCAATGCCAGTTTCACATTCCCCCATGCCAGAAAGCTTTAGAAATCTAAAACCACATTCATTTTTTTTTTAAATTTAAGAATCCTCGTGCCTTTCTTTTTATGAGCTTTCTGTCAAGGAACTACCAATTGTCAAATTATTTGCCTGAGGTATTAACTTGAATTGACTGTATAAACTGCAGAAAGGACAGAGGAAGATGACTTCTTAAAATACTGACGCAGGAATGAATGACAATCTCATTTCTTCAGATATTTTGCATACTGACATCACTAGTTTATATTCAAATTAGAAGTACGGCAAAATGGGGGGAGGGAGGAGAGAGAGAAGCTGAAGCACAATCTTATTTTCTCCTATCAGGAAATGAAAGAACTAATTAAATATTTTTTGACCATATGTAATAATATGAGGATTTAAAAACAATAAAGTCAAACTTTCTGTGAGTATTCATGTATCCTCTTCCTTTTTCCTTTTCTTTTAAGATTAGGAAAATTAAAAATTAAGCAGAATAATGTCAGACTTTGACATCGATTGATATAACATAAGCCACCAAATGCTTATTTTTATATCTCGCTCAAGTGCCCATCATTGCAGTCTCTAGGCCTCAGAGGGAAAGGATGGCCTCATGGTTACGAGGTAGCCTGGGACTTGAGACATCTGAGTTCAATTCCCTGCTCTACCACAGACTTCCTGTGGGATCTTGGGCATATAACTTGGGGCTTGTCTACATGGTCAGTTAGGGTGCTGCAAGCCAAGGTATAAACATAAGCGCATTTCAGGCTATGGCACTGATCTGGCTGTGCAAACCCTGCAATTATGGGCTAAACTTTCCACAGTGCACTTTTACACGCTGCTGTTCAAGTACACTACAGAACTTTAATGTGCAATGGCAGAGTTTGCCAGTGTTGCCAACTCTCATGATTTTTTCCACAAGTGATGGGATTTCAGATGGTTCTGGAGCTTGTGCTGGAGAAGCTCAAGCCTCCTCGGAGGAAGTTTAGTCCCGCTGGAAGCCAGCGGAATCTCTCCCCTGCCGAGAGGAGGAGGGAGCAAAGAGCCCAGCAGTTTAGTGCAATCCTGGTCCCTCGACCCCCTCCTGTCAGAGAGGCAGGATAGTACATCTGCTCAGCGGCGGCTCCAGGCAGCAACGCTCCAAGCGCGTGCCTGGGGCGGCAAGCCGCGGGGGGCGCCCTGCTGATCCCTGCGAGGGTGACAGTCAGACAGCCTTCGGGGGCATGCCTGTGGGAGGTCCGCTGGTCCCGTGGATTTGGCGGCAATTCAGCTGCGGGTACCTCCCGCAGACAAGTCGCCGAATCCGTGAGACCAGGGACCTCCCGCAGGCATGCTGCCCAAGGCAGCCTGCCTGCCCACCGTGCTTGGGGCGGCAAAAAAGCTAGAGCTGCCCCTGCATCTGCTCCTCTCCCTCCCTCCTAGCATCTCTGGCCCGGGAAGGAGGGGCAGAGGGGAGTTAAGACCCTCTGGAGCTGCCTCCCCAAGCCTAGGAAGGGGGAGAGGGATAGTTTCCCCCTTCCCCATCCCCCGCCTGGGAGAGAAGAACCCCCAGAGATGCAGAAGTGAGCCTAGGGGACAGGATTAATGAAGGGCAGATGTGGGGGATGAGAGCTTCCACAGCTGGGGCCAAAATCACCTTCTCCAATATATTTGGGAGAGTGGGCAACACTAATTGTCACACAAGATGGGTAGGGGAAGTTCAAAAATCAAAGGAGACCAAAAAACACTACTATAATTATTGTTAATCTTATGATTATTTTAGCCAATCTCATGATTTGGAGGGCGGGGTCAGACTCATTAGAATGGCAATACTGCACATAGTGACTTGGTGGGTGGCAGGCTAGGACATTGCAGAATTACATCCTGGCTTGCTGCCAAGTCTCCATCCAGACAAGCTCTTAGTCTCTCCATGTCTCAGTTCCACAGTAGTGCCCACCAAAATAATAGCACTGCCCTACCTCACCGGGGCGTTGTGAGGATAAATCCCTTAAGATTATCAGATGCTTGAATACCCCAGTAATGGGGGCCATATAAAATCACCTAAAATAGAAAAATACCTACAGATAAATAGACTGATAAGTTTTCCCCACCCTAACTAGTTATTACAGTACTTATGGAAAATCCCCCAGGGTCAGATATTTGGACCCTTACTTTCGCTTAGTAGCACCTTACTGCATAAGTGCCCCCACTGATTCTGTAGTAGCTCACAGAGCAAGTATATTTCTACCAGAATCTGTCTGATTCTGAGTCAGTAGGAGTTTAGGGGCTAGGAATCTCACACAGGATCAAGCCCTTAACATACATACAGAATACACAAGTTTTATAACCAATTTTTATTTTTTATTTATATATCTATATATATACACACACACACACACACACACACACACAGAGCAAATGAATAATATATATTTAAATATAACATTTCTGTAAGTGAGCCATTTTCAAAACTGAAGAGAAGAAATCCAAAATTTGTAAACAAAGAAAACACATTGCTGTAGTATAGCTATACAGACCCAAAGCAACTAGACAGATTGGCTTTTTGTTTTTTAAAGGAGAAAGTTTGTACAAAGTTGTTCTTTTGAACTGAAGCTGTGTATGCTGCTGCACCACAGTCAGGAACTAAGAGAGTGATAAACCTCTGAAAAGAAAATGAGGTTTTAAATGGAATGACAACAGTATCTCAGCTAAACTATAGCACAGCCAGCAGATGTTGCTTTCATATAGATTTTTCTGCATGGCTAAAACCTAACTGTTGCTGTAATAATATATACTGGTGCCTGGGGGCCAATGCACACATTACAACTAAAGGAAGTGTGAAGATATTGTTAGGCATTAGCAGCCTAGAGGTGACAGATTTGTATGCAAACATGATTCAGGATTTTCACAAGAAAGATGAGAGCTGAGCTTCTCCATGTGTGGGCTCCAAGAGAAGAGCTGGTTTAATGTTTGAGGCAGTCATTTATCTAGCTACAACGTGAGGAAGCTACTCACTTTACACTTTTGGTGGAAGCTGGTAGGGAGGATTGGGCAGAAAGAAGCTAGGCATTTTATCAAATTGTTCCATTTAAGAGAGTTAATATTTTCACAGACTTCCAGGTAGCACTGCGTCCTGTCTGTGGGAGTGGCGCGTGGTTTAGGATGGAAGACCCGGAGATGGATGGAGTGGTTGAGATGAAACTCAGAGACGACCTTTCTGAGGAACTTAGGGTGAAGGCGCAGGGAGACCTTGTCTTTATGGAAAACTGTATATGACACAGGTTCTCAACCTTTTTCTTTCTGAAGCCCCTCCCCCCACACGCTATAAAAACTCCACAGCCCACCTGTGCCACAATTGTTTTTCTGCATATAAAAGGCAGGGCTGGCATTAGGTGGCAGCAAGCAGAGCAATTGCCCAGGGCCCTACACCACAGAGGGCCCAGCAAAGCTAAGTTGCTCAGACTTTGGCTTCAGCCTGTGGTGGTGGGGCCCCTGGCTTCAGCCCTGCATGGCAGGGCTTTGGCTTTCTTCCCTGGGCCCCAATGAGTCTCATGTTGGTGCTGATTGGCAGCCTCCCTAAAACCTGCTCGCAGCCCCCCAGGAGGCCCCAGACCCCTGGTTGAGAACTACTGGTATATGAAGAGGTCAGCCAGCATGGCCGCCAATTCACTGACCCGCTGGGCTCTAGTGATGGCCACCAGAAAGAGGGCCTGTATGGATAGGTGGGCAAGGAAGTGTGTGGCCAGTGATTTGAATGGAGACCAGATAAGGGCAGACAGCATGAGGCTGAGGTCCCAGTGGGGGGGAAGAGGGGCAGGAATAGGGGTAAGGACCAGCAAGAAGCAGTTCATCAGGCCCCTCAGAAACCAGGTAGTTGTAGGGTAGGTAAACACCAACCATCCATGTGACAGAGGAAGGTGCTGAGTGCCACGAGGTAGACGCACATCAAGTTGAGTGTGAGGCCCAAGTTCTTGAGCTCCAGGAGGTAGTCTAGCACAAAGGGCATGGAGACAGCATGGAGGGTTGTGCCCAGGAGGTGAAGGGCTTTCATTTTGTGGTGTAGCATGCCCACTGTGTGTAAGGATACAGAGGACAGGTGATGAACAGGTGTTTTCTATGTGCGAGCCCCATCCAAAAAGTAGGCCATCACTGTGTTGGGGTACCAAACCTTGCCATTCTTCTGGGTGAGAAGGTCCGGTGGGGTGGGGAGGCTGATCAGTGAGTGGGGTGACAATCTGAATAGATCAGGAAATGAAAACTGTCGGGGCTAGCCCGATGACCCTGGCTCAGTCTCAGTGTATCTTGCAGAAGACCTGGGGAAGGAAAGGAACAGCACACTGAAGGTTGTTGCACCATGGAAGAAGGAGGCTGTCACCCTTGGAGTCCTGACGCCTGGCTCCCCGCAGTTGTAGAGAGGAACTTGCAGTTTTTATGAGTGGCAAAAGAGGTCCCAAAGGGAGGTGCCCCAGGCCCAGCAGATAAAATGGAGCGTGGGGTTGTGGAGTTGCCACTCGTGGTTGAGGTACCAGGTCCTGGTGAGTGCGTCTATCAGGGAGTTCCGTGCCCCCAGGAGGTATGCCACATGGGGCACAATGTTGCGGCAGAGACACCAGTTCCAGAGGTGGATGGTCTGTGTGCAGAGTGACCATAACCTGGTGCTGCCCTGTCTGTGTACGTACATCACAGTAGTGATATTGTCCGAGAGGATCTGGATATGCTGGTTGCAGAACAGAGGCAGGAACATGTGGCAGGCCCAGCAGACCGCATGCAACTCTAGTGTGTCGATGTGCATGCATGCCTCCCTGCGAGTCCACTTCCCGTGGACAGCGCGGCTGACCAACTAAAGGAAGTGTGAAGATATTGTTAGGCATTAGCAGCCTAGAGGTGACAGATTTGTATGCAAACATGATTCAGGATTTTCACAAGAAAGATGAGAGCTGAGCTTCTCCATGTGTGGGCTCCAAGAGAAGAGCTGGTTTAATGTTTGAGGCAGTCATTTATCTAGCTACAACGTGAGGAAGCTACTCACTTTACACTTAATAGAAGAATGGCCATTGTTTCGATGTGAGCAGGAACAGGCTAGCATTCAGAAGGGACGTCATCATAACCTTGGAAATGATCAAGTCTGAGCACAAGCACAAATTTTAAATTTCACAGCAATGCATCCATTTTTTTCAGTGTAATCTTATTCTGATGAATTTGCTTGATATTTGTTTGAATTTCATTATATGTTAAATGTTGCTATATGACAACAGCAATGGCAATATTTACTTAATCCTTCATTCAGTTTTGCTCAAATCACTTAAAGCACTATTAAACCTGAAAAAAAAAAATCCATGTAGTTTTTTTTTAAATGTGCAACTACTAGAACATTTCAAAAACTACAGCATTAGTCTTCAGTTGAATACAAATGGACTCATTTTGGAACTAAATTAATTGCTCCTGTGTCACATATACAGCTTATATTTTTTCAACATTATTTAATATCTACATTTGCACTGCTTCCCTGCTAACAGATTTCATGCTGAACTTTCTTCAATGGAATCTGTTCCTGTAATTAACCAAGGCCTTGTCTACACTACGAGAGTAGTTCGAATTTACTTGCATCGAATTTTTGGAATCGATATTGCAAAGTCGAACGTCTGTGTCCACACTAAGGACAGTAATTCGACTTTGTGAGTCCACACTAACGGTGAAAGCGTCGACATTCGAAGCAGTGCACTGTGGTCAGCTATCCCACAGTTCCCGCAGTCCCCTCTGCCCATTGGAATTCTGGGTGTAGCCGGCAATGCCTTCTGGGTAACAAAATGTGTCGAGGGTGCTTTTGGGTAACTGTCGTCATCCGTCCATCACTCCCGCCCTCCCTCCCTGAAAGCGCCGGCGGGAAATCAGTTCGCGCACTTTTCCAGTCATTGACAGCGCGGATGCCACAGCACTGCGAGCATGGAGCACGCTGCGACCATCGCTGCAGTTGTGGCCGCTCTCAACGCCTCGCAGCTTATCATACACCTTTCCCTGAGGCAGATGCAGAAAAGTCAGGCGAGGAGGCTACGGCACCGCGGTGATGTCCTGAAGTCTGAGAGTAGCACAGACCTCTCAGAAAGCAGGGGACCCAGCGCCGAGGACATCACGATGGCAATGGGTCATGTTGATGCCGTGGAACGGCGATTCTGGGCACGGGAAACAAGCACTGAGTGGTGGGACCGCATAGTGCTGCAGGTCTGGGATGAATCCCAGTGGCTGCGAAACTTTCGCATGCGGAAGGGAACTTTCCTGGAACTTTGTGAGTTGCTGTCCCCTGCCCTGAAGCGCAATGACACCCGGTTGCGAGCTGCACTGAGTGTACAGAAGCGAGTGGCCATAGCCCTCTGGAAGCTTGCAACGCCAGACAGCTACCGGTCAGTCGCGAACCAGTTCGGGGTGGGCAAATCTACCGTGGGGGTTGTTGTGATGCAAGTAGCCAAGGCAATCGTTGATGTACTGCTGCCAAAGGTAGTGACCCTGGGAAACGTGGAGGCGATCATAGATGGCTTCGCAGCGATGGGATTCCCAAACTGCGGTGGGGCCATAGATGGAACTCACATCCCTATTCTGGCACCGGACCACCAAGCCACCCAGTACATTAACCGAAAGGGCTATTTTTCCATGGTGCTGCAAGCACTGGTGGACCACAGGGGACGTTTTACCAACATCTACGTGGGATGGCCGGGCAAGGTTCATGACGCTCGTGTTTTCAGGAACTCTGGTCTGTTTAGACGGCTGCAACAAGGTATTTACTTCCCGGACCACAAAATAACTGTTGGGGATGTGGAGATGCCTATAGTCATCCTCGGGGACCCAGCCTACCCGCTAATGCCCTGGCTCATGAAGCCCTATACTGGCGCCCTGGACACTGAAAAAGAACTCTTCAACTACCGGCTGAGCAAGTGCAGAATGGTGGTGGAGTGTGCTTTTGGCCGTCTCAAGGGGAGATGGAGAAGCTTACTGACTCGCTGTGATCTCAGCGAAACCAATATCCCCATTGTTATAGCAGCTTGCTGTGTGCTCCACAATCTCTGTGAGAGCAAGGGGGAGACCTTTATGGCGGGGTGGGAGGTTGATGAAAATAGCCTGGCTGCTGATTACGCTCAGCCAGACAGCCGGGCGATTAGAAGAGACCTGCGGGAAGCGCTGTGCATCCGGGAGGCTTTGAAAGCAAAGTTCCTGAGTGAGCAGGGTAACCTGTGACTTTTAAGTTTGTGTACAGAGAAGCTGAACCTGCCCCCGTTTCTTTACCCAGTTAATGTTGACTATCCTACCCAGTTACATACCCCCTTCACCCCCTTCCAACACACGTTTCGAAATAAAAATAGTTCTACTTTGTTAATGCACACCGTTTTTTTTAATACTGTTTTCGCGGGAATTTTTTAAAACTGGGACGCAGACTGTGGTGCGGAGCGGGTGTAGTGTAGTGACGCGAATGAAGCTTCTAAACTCAAGGATTGACGGGCTCCGCTGCGGTGGGATGGTTGTTTCAACGGAGCCTGTCACCCCTCCTGATCGGGACTGTGTGTATGGGGGGGCTATGTGACTTTGTGGCAGGGGGAGGACGATTACAGATCCCCTGCTGCATGGCTCTGTGATCCTGCATAAGGACTGCCGCTTAAGATCTGTAACTGCCCTCCCCCGCCACAAAGTCACAGAGCAACCCACCCCCCACCACATAACATGAAAACAACCTCCCAGACTAACCAGGGTAACTAGTCACTGCATCACTGCACTGTGTATGTGCCCTGCTGCTGTGCCTGCCCCCGCCTATGTACCCTGCCAAAGGTGACTGTCCTGTCCAATTACCAACCCCCTTTCCCCTCCTCCTCCAAAAGAACATGATTGAAACAGTAGTTAACATGAACGTATTTTTTATTATCAACTACACATGGAACTGGGAGGTGAAACTTGGACGGGGGCTTGTGTCAGGCGGGAAGGAAAGAACTTTTCAAGTTTTGGGGAATGAGAGCCTTCTGCTACTAGAGCTCTCTGCAGGGGTGGAGTGAGAGTTAGCAGGGACTCTGCCGCCTCTCCTTCTTTGCACTTTGGGTGAGGTGGGTATGGGACTTGGTGGCGGGGGAGGGCGGTTAGAGATGGACTGCAGCGGGGCTCTGTCCTCCTGCCTCCGTTCCTGCAGAACATCCACAAGGCGCCGGAGCGTGTCTGTTTGCTCCCTCAGTAGTCCAAGCAGCGTTTGAGTCGCCTGCTGGTCTTCCTGCCGCCACCTCTCCTCCCGATCCATGTTTGCTTGCTGCATTTGGGTCAATTTCTCCCGCCACTGGGTCTGCTGTGCTGCCTGGGCTTGGGAACAGGCCATAAGTTCAGAGAACATGTCCTCCCGTGTCCTCTTCTTCCTATGCCTAATCTTCGCTAGCCTCTGGGAGTGTGATGCCAGGCTAGGTTGTGAGACAGTCGCAGATGTGGCTGTGGGAATGGGAAAAAGGGAGTGAATTCCTCAGAAAGATAAATGTAGTTGTGAACCAAGAACATAGTCTTTCTCTGTGAACAAGACCATGCACAGCACCTATCACATGCGCACTCAGCACAAGGTCGAATTCTCGGCCTTCGCATTCAGTGCCTGGGGTCTTCCACAGCACATTTGAGAAGCGGGGCAGCACAACGGAATTTCTGTTGCAGGCAGACATGGTAAGCCGTAGACTTGTGGCAGTTTAAAACTTTTATATTACCACTGGCCTCATTTCACATTTAAAGCAATGTCAGTACCTGCTGCCAGCAATCCGGCAAGCGGGAACTCTGCCCCTGTCCCACCCCCTCGCGGCTGTCCCCAGGAACGATCCCTTTCGGCAGCCCCTCTCCCGCCTCCACCGCGTGGCTGCAAACCAGCGGTTACAGTTCTGTAAAGGAACGAGCAAGCAGTCCCAACACTAACATTCCCCTACCTAATTCAAAGCAGGTCACCATGGGCGACATCACCCTGATGAGGATCTCTGACAGCGAGAGAGAGAGAATGCTCCGGGAAAGCCTCCAAAGACCAGGGCCGTATGCCGCCCTGCTGTGCAGAGCAATGATTCCCGAGTACTTGATAGTCTCGTGGCGCGGCAACGTGTCGTACTTCGGAGGACCCAATAAGGCCGCTCTCCCCAGGAACCTCATGCAACGGCTTTCCAATTACCTCCAGGAGAGCTTCATCGAGATGTCCCGGGAGGATTACTGCTCTATCCCTGCACATATAGACCGCATTTTACTCTAGCTGCAGTAGCAGGGACTAAACAGTAGAGCGGCTTGGGCAGGACAATCACGGAAAACCGGACATTGCTAGATTTTTTTTCAAAACTTGCACTGCCCATGACTGAACCGTTAAGTGCCTAGGGCAAACTAATCATGAACAACCCATTCTTTTAATTGTTAATATTCCTGTTCTGTTAAAAATAAATGTTTAGATGTTTACAACACTTACTGGATGATCCTTCACCAGATTCTGTGTCCGGGGTAACGGCTGGGGAGGGTTGGTAGGGGATCTCTGTAAGGGTGATGAAGAGATCCTGGCTGTCGGGGAAATCAGCGTTGTGAGCGCTGCCGACTGCCTCGTCCTCCTTATCTCCTTCCTCATCTTCCCCGTCCGCTAACATGTCCGAGGAACCGGCCGTGGACAATATCCCATCCTCAGAGTCCACGGTCAGTGGTGGGGTAGTGGTGGCGGCCGCACCGAGGATGGAATGCAGTGCCTCATAGAAACGGGATGTCTGGGGATGGGATCCGGAGCGTCCGTTTGCCTCTTTGGTCTTCTGGTAGCCTTGTCTCAGCTCCTTGATTTTCACGCGGCACTGCGTTACATCCCGGCTGTATCCTCTCTCTGACATGTCTTTAGAGATCTTCTCATAGATCTTTGCATTCCGTTTCTTGGAGCGCAGCTCAGAAAGCACGGACTCATCGCCCCACACAGCGATGAGATCCAATACTTCCCGATCAGTCCATGCTGGGGCCCTCTTTCTATTCACAGACTGCACGGCCATCACTGCTGGAGAGCTCTGCATCGTTGCCAGTGCTGCTGTGATCGCCACGATGTCCAGACAGGAAATGAGATTCAAACTGGCCAGACAGGAAAAGGAATTCAAATTCAAATTTTCCCGGGGCTTTTCCTGTGTGGCTGGTCAGAGCATCCGAGCTCGTACTGCTGTCCAGAGCGTCAACAGAGTGGTGCACTGTGGGATAGCTCCCGGAGCTATTAGCGTCGATTTCCATCCACACCTAGCCTAATTCGACATGGCCATGTCGAATTTAGCACTACTCCCCTCGTCGGGGAGGAGTACAGAAGTCGAATTAAAGAGACCTCTATGTCGAACTAAATAGCATCGCAGTGTGGACGGGTGCAGGGTTAATTCGATGTAATGGCGCTAACTTCGACATAAACGCCTAGTGTAGACCAGGCCCAAGGCTGCTGCATGTTCCTTCCATTTTCTTAAACAAATATGAAACCACTCTTAGATTCACAGAAAAACACCATAGGCTGCAAGGGACACAGATGAAGTCATTTTACTGGCAGCTGCTCTAATAAATTGTAGAGTGTTTTGTTTTGAAATGACATTTTGAAATGAAATGGTTTGTTTCAAAATGAAACGTCAAAACGTCTTCAAAATGAACTATTTCACCTTTTTAAAAAAAATTCCCAATTTTTAATACATGAAAGTATTTACCAAAATTTTACCCAAATTCATGATAGTTGCAGTCACCCCAAAACTGCATTCCTTGTGAATTTCCTATTCAACTGAAAAATGTTGCCCAGTTCTCTCCAAGACAAGAGAGCCTAGGTCAAAACTAAAAATGACCTAACAAAGCTAAGTGAATGGGAGCATAATGACAGATAAAAATCATAGCTGACGAAGAATGATGCATATTGGAATAATTTATCTGAACCACACACACACACACACACTTTATTGGAGACACATTCACATTACTGGAGTTCTACAGTAACTCTAACAAGGAAAGAGACATGGGTGTTATTAGCAGCAGCAGCTCAGTGGATAGTAGCAATAAAAAGGAAAAGTTGGGATGTTTAAAGAATGGGATACAAATAATGTCTGAAATGTAATACGATTGTATAAATTGATGACACTCCTTCACACTATCTCAAAAAAGCTGTAACAAATAGAGGGGGTTCAGAGAGTTAACAAAACTGGCTAGAGGCACGGGAACACGTCTACATGAAGAGAGATTGCCATTATTTAACTTAGAGAGGAGATGAAAAAATACAAAGGAATATAATAGAGAATCACACAAAAATGAATGGTGTAAAAAAAGAAAATTGGGTACTCCTATTTATCTTCTCAATATAAGAGCATGGGGACCTTCAATTAAGCTGAATGACAAACAAACGGATAAAGAGAAATTACATTTCTAGACAACACAGTTTTCTTTCAGTATGGAGTTCCACCATTTATCACTGAGACTAAAAGGTAGAGTCAGAAAAAAAGACTAGGCATTATATGGTTTATGTCAGTGGCTCTCAACCTTTCCAGACTACTGTACCCCTTTCAGGAGTCTGATCTGTCTTGTTACACAAGTTACACATCACTTAAAAACTACTTGCTTACAAAATCAGACATAAAAATACACAAGTGTCACAGCACACTATTACTGAAACATTGCTTACTTTCTCACTTGCACCATATAATTATAAAATAAATCAAATGGAATATAAATATTGTACTTACATTTCAGTGTATAATATATAGAGCCATATAAACAAGTCATTGTCTGTATGAAATTTTAGTTTGTACTGACTTCGCTAGTGATTTTTACGTAGCCTGTTGTAAAACTAGACAAAATATCTAGTTGAGTTGATGTACCCCCTGGAAGACCTCTGCATACCCCTGATTGAGAACAACTGGATTATGTTACGAGATTGTAAAATCTTTGGGTGTGGCACAAGTTTCATTCTGGGTTTGTATATACAGTATCTAGCAGAATGGGGCCCTGATCGTGACTGGAATCTCTATGCATTGCTATAATGTGCATTAATAATAATACCATCGCCATTAACAACAAAAAACAACATCATCCACGGTTATGTTAGGTAGGATAAGAACTTTCTAAATATTAAAGATATAACCCCTCATGTTTCAGAGAATACACCAGACACTAATTTATGAAGAAAATTACTCTAAAGCAGACTACTCCTTAATTGCCTATTGAAGGGTTTCCTGCACCTTCCTAAGAACATAAGAATGGCCATACTGGGTCAGACCAAATGTCTGTCTAGCCCAGTATCCTGTCTTCTGACAGTGGCCAATGCCAGGTGCCCCAGAAGGAATGAACAGAACAGGTAATCATCAAGTGATCCATTCCCTGTTGCTCATTCCCAGCTTCTGGCAAACAGAGGCTAGGGACACCATCCCTGCTCATCCTGGCTAATAGCCATTGATGGACCTATCCTCCATGAATTTATCTAGCTTTTTTTTTTTTTTAAAAAACCCTGTTACAGTTTTGGCCTTCACATCCTCTGGTGAAGAGTTCTACAGGTTGACTGTGCGTTCTATGAAGAAATTCTTTCTTTTGTTTTAAACTTGCTGCCTATTAATTTCATTTGGTGACCCCAAGTTCGTGTGTTATGAGAAGGAGTAAATAACACTTCCTTATTTACGTTCTCCACACCAGTCATGATTTTATAGACCTCTATCATACCCCCCCTTAGTCGTCTCTTTTCCAAGATAAGAAGTCCCAGTCTTATTAATCTCTCCTCATATGGAAGCCGTTCCATACTCCTAATCATTTTTTGTTGCCCTTTTCTGAACCTTTTCCAATTCTAATATATCTTTTTTGAAATGAGGCGACCACATCTGCACGCAGTACTCAAGATGTGGGCATACCATGGATTTATATAGACACAATATGATATTTTCTGTCATATTATCCATCCCTTTCTTAATGATGATTCCCAACATTGTTCACTTTTTTGACTGCCGCTGCACAGTGGATGTTTTCAGAGAACTATCCACAACCACTCTAAGATCTCTTTCTTGAGTGGTAATAGCTAATTTAGACCCCATCATTTTATATGTATACTTGGGATTATGTTTTCCAATGTGCAATACTTTGCATTTATCAGCACTGAATTTCATCTGCCATTTTGTTGCCCAGTCACCCAGTTTTGAGAGATCCTTTTGTAGCTCTTCGCAGTCTGCCTGGGATGTAACTAGCTTGAGTAGCTTTGTATCATCTGCAAATTTTGTGACCTCACTGTTTACCCCTTTTTCCAGATTATTTATGAATATGTTGAATAGGACTGGGCCCAGTACAGACCCCTGGGGAACACCACTATTTACCTCTCTCCATTCTGAAAACTGACCATTTATTCCTACCCTTTGTTTACTATCTTTTAACCAGTTACCAAGGTCCATGAGAGGACCTTCCCTCTTATCCCATGACAGCTTACTTTGCTTAAGAGCCTTTGGTGAGGGACCTTGTCAAAGGCTTTCTGAAAAATCTAAGTACACTATATCCACTGGATCCCCCTTGTCCACATGCTTGTTGACCCCCTTATTAGAATTCTAGTAGATTGGTGAGGCATGATTTCCCTTTACAAAAACCATGTTGACTCTTCCCCAACAAATTACGTTCATCTATGTGGCACTCTATTGAAAGAAGAGAGAAAGTGCTCAAAGATCCACAAGCTGTTAAAGTTGGGGAAAGAACTGAAAAGGAGCATTGTAAACTGGGAATCAGAACAAGGCTGTAACTTTCTGATCAAGGGTCAGAGGTTCCTGGACTACATGGCAAATCAGTGGGAACAGCACAAACTTAAAAAGGAAAGAGATTAATGAAGAAGATAGATTCTGCATTTCTAAAGACACCCATAAAAAGGCGCGCTGGCTCAAGCAGTCAAACTCCCCTTAAGACAAGGAAGATAAATGGAGTCACAAATGTACAGAGAAGAACGCTGGTTGACGACAAAAGCGGAGGAAGAAAAACTTGCTGTCATCCAGAGAGCAATGGAAAGGAAAATGTGCAAGATATCACTCCGTGACCATATATCGAATGAGGAGATCAGAAGGCGTACAGAGGTGACCAATGTAGTGCAGGCAGCACACAATACAAAGCAAAGATGGGCAGGTCATGTAGTCCGCAGGCAAGACAATGGGTAGACAACCCCCGCATCAGTGACTGGATCCTTAGAGATCACAAGCGACCGCTGGGCAGACCAAAAACGCTCTGGGCCGATCCCATGACAAAATTCTTTGGCCAGAAATGGAAAGAACGTGCTCGCAACAAAATAGAATGGTGCGGCAACTTTCGTTCATGGAGGGACGGACAAGGACAAGCCGGACAAAGGTGACAAATGTAACTGTGCTGCGGACAGCCAGCTGCATCAGTCTTACCAGCACGGGTACGTGTCCTGCAGCTGTTGCCAAAACACACATTCCAGTTTGTAGGACACCATCCAAAAGCACACTGCCAGATTCCCTACAGCGAACTCCATTACAAGAGTGCAAAGAAAACAAGCAAACCAGCAAATCAACACATCGAACAATCTATTCAGCTATTTAGACTTCACAGTCCCAAATCTGGTCTTTGCCAGATCATCTGATATTCCTGAAACTTGGAAAGAGGAATCTACATTCGACAACTGGATCCTGCTTCTGAATCAGATTTCCAGTTCAGTCCTTTTGGTGGACCAGAGTTCCTGTCTGGCTAGATGTGAAGTGTGGCCCAGATTTAACAGAGCCTTTGTTTGTACCTTTCCTCTAAAATAGCTGGTGTTAGCTACTACCAGAGATCACTAGTCTAGGTCATTAGATTACTGGTCTGCTTCAGTATGTCAATTCCTATTTTCCTATCATCTGTTCATGTTTCTTTAATGCTGAGTTTAAGAGAAAGCTACTAGAAAATGCAATGAACTGGTGAGCAATGTCATTTTAAAATCCAAAATCAACATGTACAACCAAAAATCTCCAAAGGCAGAGAAAATGCATCATCATGCACCCCAAGTAAAGTAAGTCATCATCAAGCAAAATAAAACATTAAATCTCATGCCTCCATGTACTATCCTAATCATCCTTTAAAAAACAAACCAACCCTGCAGAAATCCAAAACAATTCACTTTTTGGTGAAAAAACTTGAATTTTTATAAAGTCTTATTGATTCCTCCTTTAAAAATTATGATCACAGCTTGTTTCAAGAAAAACTGGCAATGACAAAAGACTAATTAGTGTAGCTATTTCGTTTACTGTTCCAATTTTAGGAGCTGTAAATTACGAAAGATATAATGAATTTACTCCCCAGAAATACTATTAACAACATTAAATAAGCCAGTGCCCTGAGAGAGATAATGGAAATCACGGCTGTGGATGAATTAAAATGGAGCTTTGTAAAGATTAACAAAAGAGATGACAAATCCTGATGTTTAATTAACATTGGCAGCTTTGGAATGCTGGGAATGCTTCCATAAATTCACATACACAAAAATTGTTGAAGGATGTTTAATTTTTATTAATATTATTATTATTATTATTATTATTATTATTATTATTATTAAAGGGAAGGAGGTGAGGAGGAAGGAATAAAGCATAAGGTGAAGAAAAGAAGGCCAGGCTTACTTCCCACTACAAACATGGTAACCAATACCTTCACATCAATCCCGTATACTACTTTGAACAAAAATGACGAGGCGGCTGACAGTGACACACTTCCAAGCCATAATACAAACAAACAGAAAACTAATTTAACTATTCTCCTGATTCTGAAAGCAGCTGTACTGCATGGAGCATTAAGCAGATGAGCTAACATTTCCCTGAACCTGAATTGGGAAGCAAATACATGGTTTGAATTTTAATATGCCTTTTTGCTATGTAATTATTAGCAGATCCATTGTTTTCATTGCTTTTATTTACATTTAAGGGTTTGGGGAGGGGGGGTTGTGTTACATTTTGCTTTGAAAGCACAATTATTTTAGATATGCAACATACTGAAAAGATTTTCTAGTGCTTTTGAAAACCTGCATATGTATGTGATGTGTACCACATACCTATTTAAACAACAAGGAGTCTGGTGGCACCTTAAAGACTAACAGATTTATTTGGGCATAAGCTTTCGTGAGTAAAAACCTCACTTCGGATGCATCCGAAGAAGTGAGGTTTTTACTCACGAAAGCTTATGCCCAAATAAATCTGTTAGTCTTTAAGGTGCCACCAGACTCCTTGTTGTTTTTGTAGATACAGACTAACACGGCTACCCCCTGATACTTGATACCTATTTAGGTTACTGTGTATTAAAAAGGAAGAGGCAACATAATGAATTACATTCTACTGTGGCACAATTCCACTAATCAATGGAGTTGCGCCCATTTATTGCAGCCCTGAATTGAGCCTAATGCGTTAAAATATTGACGATAACCATGGTCCCAATTCTGCAAATGTGTGTGCCTGTACTTAACTTTATTTACATGGTGAAAGCATGAGAATGTTTGCAGATCAGGGACTCATTTAAAAAAAACAAAAACAAACAAACAAAAAAACCCCTCAGTGCCTGTGTTTTACTGTGACGCATATATCACATATATTTGCTTAGAAGCTATCTTCATATTAGTTTAGTACTCTTGGTTAGTTGTGACACTTTTATTATGCTAATTCTAACAGAAACCACTAGAGCTCAGCAAACTGATATTTTGATTCAGGGGCCAAATTGAAAATCCTCCCAAATATTTGGTTTGGTTTAAATCAAAATATAATGTTTTCAGGTTTTCTTGCCAAAATGGGGAGACGGGAGGGAGGAAAACAGGAAAAAATATTGTGTTGAACAAAAAGTTTTGTTTGGCTCAAATTATTATTTTATTTTTGTTTGAGGTTGAACAAAATATTTCATTCAACCTGAAACAGTTCTCCTCCCCGCTCCCCAACTTCCTGGAGTTTTATGTTTAAGGTCTTTTTGTTTTGTTTTGTTTTAAATCTAGCTAAATATCACAATGAAACAAAATAAAATGAACTGTTTCAACTTTTTCAAAAAATAAATCATCTGTTTTCCAGCTGAAACTATTCTACCCTGAATATGCTAATAAGTTCGATGCCCCCCCCAGAATGCATTTTTCAGTGATTCCATTAACCAAAAAAGTCACTCAATTCTAGAAGCTGCCACTATGTTTCTGTAGCCCAAAGACTAGTTACATTATTTATTTATTGTGGTTGTGTCTAGGGACCTCAGTGAGTGATATGGGCTGCAAATTTGCTTAATATCATATAAACATAGAATAAAAATATGGTCTCTTTTTTTAAAATAAGTATGGGATTTTTAGAGATTGAAATTTGAAAGAAAAACAAAAGGATACTCAAAATAAGCACTGAAGAGAGAGAATGAGTGTTTTCAACACACACATACTCAAATGACATTCATCTATCATTAAGTTTGCACCAGCATGCACCCAAGAGTAGGAAATACCAAAAATTAAGGTCATACAGCATTCCCCACTATAATTCTACTGCCTTGTGAGAATGTATGATGATACAATTTCATTATATACTATTTAAGAAACAGTTAGTTATTCAAATACCACACATTTTTTCTTACATCTTTATATACACATCTAATGTCATGGTATTTTTCTTACTTAATTTTATTGTTATAATAGTCAAGTATATCTTTATCAATTTCAAACTCCATGTATTCATAAATGTTTCCATCTATATTCTTTTTGTGGAACCAACAGCTTTATTTATGTATAGTTGTTTTTACCTGAAGTTACACTGAAAGAGTTCTGAGGGTCTTCATAAAATGGAGGAGGAACTGAGTCCTATTAACACTGAGCCAATTGATGATGTTGTTTATTATTTTTAAGTATTCCCATGCTCTAACACAACGCTCTTATATATGTGTGCTTTATATACCAAAATAAATATATAATGCAAATAAACTCTTTCAAATGTGAATGTCTCATGTATGGAACATATCCAAAGATCAATATTTAGCTTGGAGGAATTTTTCAAATGCTGCAGTGATTTTTATAGCCACTGCGATCAAAAGCTCTGAGGGTTTTTTTATGTTTTTATTTTACTTATATTTAATGGAAACCGCCTTCAACTTACTATCAAGTTATAGGATAAGTTGCCTTTAAAGGCACAAATTTCACACAAAGTTACATGGTACATAGGTTTACTATCCGGAGTAAGATTATAAATCTAATCTAGAAATACATATTAAATATTGATATCAGATAATCTGTACCATGTGAGGCCATCTAAGTGTTTAGTAATTAAGTGATAATAGACAACAATAGAGGGAAAGCCCCAACCCTGCAGACTTACCCATGCGCTTAACTTTAAGCAGAGGACTAGACCCAATGGGACTAAAATTAAGCATGTGCATAAGTCTTTGGAGTAGACCCCAAAGAGAAGTCTAAAGGAAATATTTCTTAATCTAGAGATTTAAACTTAACCTACCAAATTTTCTTCAGGTTTGATTTTATGTTCCCATGTTTTTAAATTAAGAAATACTTCTGATTACTGATGTGCAGTGAAATAAAATAACAGAAAGAGCTTATCAATTCTTTCTTCCTCCCCACAGGTTTCCTGTGCCAGAAACAAACAAACAAAAAAATTCTGGGAGGAGGTTACGACCTGCTTTGTGTTTAAAGCCAAAGACTGCTGGCTCCACTCTAAAGGGAACTGGAATACCACACTTCCAGGATTTTCCCCTGAATATAGTTCCCCCCACCCATTTTTGAGGCCTTAAACAAGAATTGGGCCCGAATTCAACACTCTGGCTCCTGCCACCCTATAAAAGAAAACACTGTGATGTTCAAAATCTGAATGAGTCTACAAAGTTACGTTAAAGTAATCCACCTTGTGTCGACCTATTCGTGGATGCAATTTGTGGCTCAGACCCCTCTCTGTTCTAGAGGGATCTTAACATAAATCCTCAGTTATACCAGTCAGACCACTTCTACTATTACAGGTTAATCACACAATAGAATAATAGTTTCATGAGCTTTTGTTTTAAACAGGCTTAAAAAGGGCATTTCTGTTTCACTTTGATACACTATCTGCCACCTGGGAACCCACATGATCACTTCCAGCCAAATTTCTACAATTGCAATTTCCAATAAAGTCCATATATTTTCCACAGATCTGTGAAAATCCTTGAAGATAGTGGGTATTGGACTGGGCCCTAATTTAAGGCCTTTAGAGTGGACTAATATACACACAAGTCCCTCAACTCCAATATACAATAGAACCTCAGAGTTATGAACACCTGGGGAATGGAAACATTATCGTTGTTCTTTCAAAAGTTTACAACTGAACATTGACTTAAAACAGCTTTGACACTTCACTATGCAGAAGAAAAATGCTGCTCCCCCCCCCCTTTTTTTATAGTAGTTTATGTTTAACACAGTACAGTACTGTATTTACACTTTTTTGGGAGGAGGGGACCTGCTGATGCCTGATTGTGCACTTCCGGTTCCAAATGAGGTGTGTGGTTGACTGGTCAGTTCAGTTCATAACTCTGGTGTTCATAACTCTGAGGTTCTACTGTGTTCTAGAGAACAATGTGGTAATTGCAAGTAAATAAAACATTATTTCATTTTTTAAACAAAGTAACATACTTAAAATATGTTGCAATATAGCTATATTTGTAAGAGTACATTGACATCTGACACCTGTCTACACTGAAGAAGTTTACCAACAGCATCCCACACGTACCTCTTTCGAGTATTCCACATTGTGCAGGATCTCTCACATCTGTCCCCAATTTATAATGTTAACCCATGGTCCCATATTGCCATTGGAAAGTCATGCTCTGGCATCTGGACACAACCACATCCAACGGCAGTTGCATATCACTCCTCCTCCCCTGCCGTGTGTGGCGTCACCTTCACCCAGTTCCCTTCCAAAGCAGCATACAACTGAGAAACTGCTCCAGGGACCAATCCAAGCTGTGAAGGTGGGTAGCTTGGGCAGGCGTGGGGTGGGGAGGGTGGGCTGGAGGTCTCTGACTTGAAAATACAATAGCTGTGAGCATTAGAGCAAATGGACTTTCTTTTATTGTAAATAGTGGCTTTCTACATAAAGTCTGTGTTTAGCACATGGAATTATTGTTTAGTTTCATTATAAGAAGTTCTAGACTATTTGCATGCTTGTGTGTATTTTTTTAGAAAAATAAAATAATGTGAGTAAACCTGCCCAGGAGCTTTTGGCTGCGTATTTGTGTGGGTTGGGGGAGGGGGCACACACACAGAAACTGAGCACACAGAACAAAGAGGGGACAGAGAGGCAAAAGGCATGAAAGGCCTTTGGGTATGTTGGCTAAAGAGGCTGGGGGGTTCTAGTTAAAAAAGTTGCTCTTTTTGTTCTTGGTTCTACCTGCATTTGAAGAAGCAGGATTTTGTATACTCCTTGTAAATAACCAAGATTGGTATTTTCTTCGATGCAGGCGCCATTAATTTCTACTTCCAAGAGGAAGATCCCTTGGGCCCCAAACATTGACTAGCGGCTCAGGTGGAAAAGGAGCAACATGGTGGCAGCATCACATCTGTGAGTTCTCTGCACTGCAGCAGCTGGAAGTGTGAGCCAGGAAACAGTTTCTGAAGTGCCCCAGAGCTCTAGATTTTACAGAGACAAACCTAGCCCAGTGATGGACTTGATGAAAAGAGTTTGAGCAGTACAGACTTGGCCATGCAGGACAATAACAAAACAACAACAGGGAAGTAAAACTTATTTTACCTTACGGGGAGCAAGGCACCACTGCCTTGAGCCCCATACCCATCCTAGGAGCCATGCAGGGCCAATCAAAGGGGGAGGGGGGGCAGGAAGGCCATTTGACCTGGGCCTCAAGCTCAAAAGGGGGCCTCAAATTTAGGCACTTGTTAATTTTTTGACATTTGATAAGTTTCGCAACTTGTTTTTATGAGCATCCCTATCGGACCAAAATGTGACACACTCTCTCAGCTTAGAGCTGCAAATTTAAGCAAATAAGAGATGTGATTTGGTAAAAGACAATTTTTGTTGTTAACGGATAGATTTTGTCATATTAAAATGTTCATAAATATTGTGTATTTTTGCCAGTTTGTCTGCATCAGTGGCTTGAGGTGAACGCACGTGTTGAAGCAGGTAAAGAACTATCACCGTTCAACTATGGGACAAGAGTGTTTGAATGGGCTCGCCATGCTTAATATCAACTGTGACATTGCACGAAAGCTAGATTTTTGCTCAATAATTAGTGCATTTGTACAGAAAAAGGCTAAAAAAGCATTTGTTAAATTAAAAAATATTTAAATTATGTCTCACTTTTTTGGGGTGCCTTATTTTGTTTTCATGTGTCATTTTTTATTTTTATTATGGCTAGGGGCCTCAAAAGCTGGAAGTGGACGGGCCTCTCTGGACCTCTGAGAGAGCCTGGAGACATAGTGATTTATTGCTCCCCAAAGTAGAACAAAAATGTGGAGTGATGTTTTTCAGAGACCAGTATGAAGGGGAGGGGACAGACCCATGTTACCACATTACACACACTGACTGCTACGTGCAATTTTGGGGGACTTGACAGACTCCCTGATTCAGGACCAGATAGTCTGCCACTCTTGGGATCAGCACCTGCAGGAGTGATGCTCCAGGAAGGTGCTTTCACATTAAACAGATGCTTAGACACGGGGGGTGCAATAGAAGCCTCAACAGAAAGAATGAAAGCCCTAGGAGGCACCACAACCCCAGAAGTACATCAAGTGAGACAACAGCAAAAGAGAACCGATAGTCAGGGTTCTGTATCCACAATGAGATGCATTTTCTGTGGGAGATGGCATAAGTGGGTAAAGGAAAAGTTCCCCTCATTAGGGCAGCATTGCAAAGAAAGTGGCAAGTTGAATCATTTTAGCAGCGTGTGCAAGAGCAGAGGAAGCTCTCAAACGTTCAGTCAGACTTGTACAAGAGGGGGATGGCCTATCAGACAATAGTGATGTCATCATGACTCTTTCCTCCAATCCAAGAGCATATCAGGTTTAGGCTGTCGGGACAGGAAAACAACAGATTACAATACCAATAGGGAAACACCCTATGCAATTTAAGATGAACAACAGGGCCTCCTGCAATGCGATTCCTTGGGATGAATTGGACTCAAACACATCCATTACAAACATCAGGCACATTCTACAAATATACGAGAGCACAATGCAGCCCACAGGAAAATGTGACCCTGTAGGAATTAACCCCAAAAATAACAGACGGTACCAACTGAAGTTTTTGGTGGTGGATGGTAAACATCACAGACACCGCTTGGGGTATACAGCTGTACAAGCCAGGATTCTGATCAGGGTGCAGTGTCAAAATTTTATATCTGACGTACAAGAAGCAAAAAAGGGAGTCCTATGGACAATGGGGACCGTTTTAAAAGCATATAGGCATGTTTTCCAAGGCAACAGGGGTCTCAAAGGAAAGCTGCCACTGGAAGTTGGCCCCACAGTGGATCTATGTGCTTAGGAAGGAAAACTCCAGTGGCACTAAATAATCCAGTACGCAAGGAGCTCGAAAGTCTGCAGAGTAGGGATATCATAGCACCTGCAGAGCCCAGTACAGCCTGCATAATAAGCATCATGGTGGTGGCAAAGAAGCCATCAGAAAAATTATGCATCTGCATAGACCCAAAGCCATGGAAAAGATGCCCACCACTGCTCAGAATTAATAACATCCTGCCAGAACTTTCCAGAGCCAGACCCTTTATGGCCTGTGATGTAAGAAACGGGTTTTGACACACAAGCTTGGATAAACAGTCTAGCAACACCATTTTGTCACTACAGATGACTGAATGCGGATGGGCATAGGCCCAGCACCACAGGTATTCCACAGAAGATGCACCCAAACACTGGAAGGGCTGCCTGGGGTGAAAGTAACTGCAAATGATACCCTCACTGTCGGTGAAGGAAGCAATGATACAGAAGCTGAATGAGATCATAAACTACAAGCTTTTCTACAGTGATGCAGGGACAATAATGTAACACTCAACCCAGAAAAAAAATGCAACTCAAACAGAGTAACAGATTGGACATCAGCTCACAGAAGAGGGACTGAAAGCAATCCCAACAAGATCAATGCACTCAGAAACATGCCAGCTTCCATGGATGTGAAAGGGGTACAGCGCTTCATAGGCATGATAAATCTGTGCAAGTTCTGCCCACACCTGGCTGTAGTAGCGGAAGAACCCATACCCATCAGCTCACAAGGCAATATGTTGAGGAGGACTGGGCAGGTCCCAAACAGCAACCCTTTGACACGCTGAAACTAAATTATAACAGATGCCCCTGTCCTGAAGTACTATCAGGAGACTCCACCAAGACATTAACCACTGAGACTCCAGTTTGACACATCAGAGAATGGACTGGGTGTCGCTCTTTCGCAGGAGCAGACAGTCATCTCAGTACAGGCCTGTCAGACTGAACAGGGAAAGCTCAAACACAAAAAGCTTCTGGCGGTGGAGAGATTCCATCAGTACACCTATGGCCACCCAGTTATAGTGCAATCGGGCCAAAACCCCCTAGAGACAATCACAGAAAAACCCCTTCTTAGTCCTCCAAAGAAATTATAGTGCATGTTTATGTCTCTCCAGTACCACAGGTGGAGATCAGATATCGTCCAGGATGATTACTGCTTTTAGCAGATATCCTGAGCAGGGTACATAAACCCAGCATCAGTAAGTAGCGTCTACACAGGGACTTTGGTTGGCTTAACAACGCCGCTCAAGGGGGTGGATTTTTCACACACTTGAATGACAGTTATACCGATATAATATTCTAGTATAGACCAGGCCTAACTCTACTTTGTGTATAGCCCTAGCAGTGTCATGAAGATAAGACATCTGAGAGCTGTTGACATTTCTGCATTGGAAGCAATGCTACAGTTGCATAGATCATTGCTGACAAACCCACAGTTATTTTCTTAGTGTAGACAAGACCCTAAGTCATGAGCTAAACCGAGGTGACAAACTATCAGGTGAGAACAAACAGTCATGAACTGAAAACACAAAACAGTTATTAGCATATATGATTTGCAACTTCTATCCCTCATAACTAAGTTTTCTAACCCACAGTAGATACACCCTATGAAAACTTGTGCTACACAGGTTTGTTTGTTTTTTAACCTCAAGGTAACTGATAGTTAACGCCTTTTTTAAAGGTTAGTCTGGACATTTCCCCAAATGTTTGTTCCAGGCTAATCATTTGTAGTTTAACACAAGGGATCAGTCTAACTACCCAATACTCTTAACTTCAGGGTAAGAAAAGAGTTGAGGCACATCAGCTGCGGTAATTGCACTCCTCACCTCTGGCCCCAGAAAGTCAGGAGACCTCCTCAACAGCCCCCTTGTATCACATGAACATCCGTCAGTCCAGGAGGGGGAAGCTTGACAGGGAGGTTTTCTGCAACTGTAGGGCCTACTTCTGCTCCTTCTCCCTCTCTCACATCCTGGCAGAGTTCATTCACTGACTCCTTTTGCAGAGCAACGTGCATTGTTTCGGGGACTCTGAACTGAAGTTCCTTTATTTTATACCTTTGACTCACATTCTTGTTTCTGATTTTTTCTCTCTTTCTTTGCCTCAAGTAAATCACTTGATTCCTGGTCATGTGGCCACTCCTTTACCTGAGGGGGGGCCTTTATTTTTGACAGGCTCCACCCACTACTTCGGAATTTCAAATAGGCCAACCCATTTCACATGCTTTAAGATTCAAAACATTAAAGAAAAGAAATAGTCATGTATTGACATCTCTTGACACACAAAATATTTGCTGAGCTTAGCCAGTTTTGTGATTCTTTTACTTTGTGAGGCAACACTCTTGTCGATAATGACATAGCAACATAAAATGGAAATCTAAGAAATCATAACAAGCACAACAGAATGTGCCAGGGGTCCCCAACATGGTGCCCATGGGCGCCATGGCACCCGCCGGGACATCTATGTGTGCCCGCCTACTGGCTGCCAGACAAGCAGCCGCCGAATTTCGGCAGCATTTCGGCGGCGACGCCTCTTGATGACGCTACTTCTCGGCGGCATTTCGGAAGTGTCGCTGCTTCTCGGCGGCATTTTGTTAACACCAGGGGCGGGTCTATGTTTTTTGCCGCCCCAAGCACAACAGTCAGGCAGGCCTTCGGCGGCATGCCTGTGGGCGGTCCACGGTCACGCGGATTCGGTGGCGGTTCTGCGGGTGATCTGCTGGTCCTGCGGCTTCAGCGTACCCGCCGCCGAAACTGCGGGACCGGCGGACCTCCCGCAGGCACGCCGCCGAAGGCTGCCTGACTGCCACTCTCACAGTGCGCCCCCACGGCTTGCCACCCCAGGTACGCACTTGCCGCACTGGTGCCTGGAGCCACCCCTGATTAACCTCAGAAAGATTTTTTTTTTTTTAAATTAAGCAATAAGAGAAGTAATGCCCTTATTTTAGGAATAAAATACTGTACTACTGATCTCTTTCAGGAGAAACAAAACCTCTACCAATCTACTACTCATTTACGCATATTTATATTTATGTATTTTATTAATTTGTTTATCTGCAAGTCTCCCCACTTGTTTGACATTCAGTTTATTTCTCATTCATCTTTCAAAAGGTTACAAACAGACATTGCAAGGGAAATTCCAAAGTTCAATAAAAATAAAGGATTGGTCAGTAGATACTGCTTTCAAGATAAGGACATATACCGACAGTAATTAAACCCTGCTAACCACAGAATGTTTACTCTGTATAAAAATTGGTTTCACATGCTTTCAGTGTGATTGTTAGCTACAGAATAGCTGTCAAAAGTGCTACCTGTTTGCACAGAGTGAAATGGTAACAGAATGACAAAGAAAATAAAGTTAGCCTAGGTTGGAACTCAGAACCTTGTTGTATTTCAGTAAGATGAAGTAAATTCCTCTGTTATGAAAGAGTGATAAGGCACTGTCAACTAGACAGAACATGCTCAAGAAAGCAAAAACTTATTAATGGGACTATGGGAACTACTGAGCAAACAATTAAAATAGCCTCAGTTAAACATGGAATACATCTTAAATTGGAGCTTCTGTTTGCTATGTTTTAAGTGATCTTTCAGAGAATTAGGATTTGGGAAGTACAGGTTATAACTACAGGTTTTATTTAACTTTTGTTGTAAACAGAATGAGAACTATTCTAGAGAGTGTTTGTTAAATGTGATCAAGAGGGTTATACAAGAAGATAGATTGTCCTCTGGTTTAAGCACTAGCCTGGGACTTGGGATAGATGAGATCTATTCTTGGCTATGACATGGATTTCCTGTGTAATTTTAGGCAAGTCATAGAACCATAAAAATGGAGAATTGGAATGGACTCAGCAGGTCATCTAGTTCAGTCCCCTTCACCAAGGCAGGACTAAGTACTTATTATCAATCTCTCACTACCTCAGTTCTCAGTCTATAAAATGGGGATACTACTTACTTTCCATAGGTATATTCAAACTTTGCGGGTTATCTGTGGTAGCACTGACCTGTCTTCTTTTGAACAAGTTTGAGATCAAGGTAGGACTTAAAGGGGATATTTACAAAGCTTTTCTCTTTCAATTTTATTTTATTTTCCTTTCAGTCTTGTTATAGCTCATAGGTCTTTCTTGTGCTTTGTTCCTGCATCTTATATATATATCCTTTGCATTTCTACAGCATCCTTTTGCTTGAGGATCTCAAACCATTGTGCAAACACTGAATAGTCCTCACAAGACTCCTCTTAGGTAGAGAACGGTTATCTATGAACGTTTTCCCACATAAAAACACAGGCACAGACATATTAAGTGACTTGCCAAAATCACAAGAAGTCTGTGGTAGAGCCAGGAATAAAACATTAATCTCCTGAGTCCCAGTTCTGCGCTTTAGAAATAAATTCAGTATTTCTCTTAAATTTGATGTTGGCAATTAGAATTTGGCCCAATGTCACTGAAGCCCATTATCACATATAGATAAAAGGCTAACGGGGATAAACTAAAGAAAAGAGAAAGGCAAATGTAAGAACCACATGTGATTTTAAATATTAAATGACTAGTTATGGCCCCAATCTTGAATATGATACACATGAGCAGGCCTCTTCATCTATATAGAGGCCCATTAAAATCAATCGGCTTCACATGAGTTTAAGGGAATGCACATTGCAGGATCAGGGCCTATATAAATACATGCACAGAGTGAATTAAGAAGATCAAACTGCAAGCTTTTTGTTGTAATGTATGTTTTTTTAGAAATGTTGGACGCTTGGCAAAGACAGAGGTCTGTGTAAGCCACCACTACTTAGACTAAATATGCTGGACATATTACTTGGAGACCAAAGAAGTTTGCTAAATACTTAAATATCACAGATATATGAACTGAGTTGATTCTATAGTGAAAGAATCAAAAAGGTTACAAGAGAACTTTTAGTATAAAAGCAGGTCTAATTTTTTATTTATTACTTTAGTTATTATCACTTAATCCGAAATGTTTTAGAGAGAGAGCTGGTCATATAATATTCAAAAAATAATTTATTTGAGGTATAATGCAGTTCTCTGAAGAACATTTTGATATATTTTTGTTGAGAAAAGCGTGATAGAGTCAAGTATACAAGTGCACGCTGAAGTGCTTTGCTGATGAACAGGGAGAGGATTACTCATATGCTTAAAATTATGCAGCTATTCACCCTTATGGAGTTTTTTAGTTTCCTTGATGCTTCAGGAACCCAGTCCTCCTTAACTGAGATCTTTGGAACCTAATTCTCCAAAAAACTCTCGAACAAATTAAGATTTTTGGTTGCTTTAAAACTAGAGTGGGCCAGCATACCCACTGTCTGAATATTCTCCAACAAGAAAAAATTATGACACTCCTGCATGGGTCATATGCAGGGACGGAACCTGGGATCTGTGGATCTAAAAGCATGACCCTCTACTGCTTGAGTGGAAGGGTCAGATACATTAACTTAAAGGCAGGTGCAGTTTCAGCCCTCCCACTCAACAAAGGTACAAAAAGCCACATTCTGTTAGCGTTACAATAGCAAACTACTACTCTGTATGTATAAAATACCCTGATTTAAACACTCCTGACTTTCAAGCTTCTAGATTGTTTTTCAAGATTCATTTACTAATCAGATCTCAATGAGATGTATAAAAGAAACTAAGATTGATAACTGATGGAAGATGGAAACATCAGTGTACAAAATTTATGACTGGGAACTATTAATCTCAATGAAACCGACAAAAGCAAAGAAATCCACACATAATTAGCATAGAAAGACCATTATTTGCTCTTCCCATTGTGGTAAGGTACTGCAAAGATCTCAGAAAAGTAGTTTAACATTTATACTCTTCAACAGGTACAATTGGATAAGTTAAGGAACAAAATAATATTGTAAGATTGGCGTTTTAAAGGGTTATTTTTAAACCATTAATTTGGGAGGTTGTTTCTCATACATTCATAGATTTCAAAACCATAAGGGGCCATTTTGATCATCCAGTCTAATCTCCTGTATAATACATACATAATATTTGGATGACTTCATGTTCTGACATTCATAGCTGCAGGTGGCAGTTTCACTAAAATATCTGTTTGCAGATTACTGTGCTACTGCAGCAATATCCAAAGTTCAAGATAACTGTCCGAGCTCAAGGCTCCGACAAAGTATTTTATTAATTTTCCATATTTTTTCCTTTAAAAATCCCTAGGGATGTTATAGTTGTATTTATAATGTAATAAATCAGTTTGCCTAGGAACTGCTACAACAACTTTTCTAACAAAAACCACTCAGTGTTCAAGAGCTGAATACTACCATATGCTGCTGTAAAGACTATGTTGTTAGTAATTTTACCCTGTAATCTGAACTGTATTCAGAACTTTTAAAATGGCTATTAGATTGGTTCAGAGCTTTAAACTTTTTTTTTGCTCCCAAACTTTTTTTTTTAAAGTGTGTGTGTGTGTATTATATATATATATATATAATAAAAACAAGTTACTGATTCACCCAGATAAGCCTAAAACAGTTCGTACCATTTACATCAATCAGGTAAGGAGACAGCATAGGTCATTCCAACTGAATCTGAGGTAAAAACTTCATATTATTTGGGAATCTACATCTGACACTGTGTAATCTGCTAAAGGGACCGTGCCTTTGTTTAGAAACCTCTCAGGATTTTTTATTTTATATCTATCTATCTATCTATATATATATATATATATATATATATACATATACACATACACACACACACACACACATATACATATACATATACATACACATAAAAAAATCTGATGGTTAAGTGGCTTTTTTCCCCCTTGATCACAAGCAAAATCTAAATGTTATATATATTTACTTTAATCTTTGTCTGGCTTCAAACAAAAGACTGGGGTCTTACTGTGTTGTTTAAATTATGTACTCTCTGCCAAGGAAGAATTTAAACAATAAAAATTATAAGGACTAATCAGATATAATGTTTTGAAATACAAGACAAACAACAGCTTGGGTCCAAAAGACATTTTCTACGTGGTTAATATTACAAAATTAGGAATAAAATCCTGGCTCCATTGAAGTCAATGCGAGTTTTGCCATTAATTTCAGTGGGACCAGGATTTCACCCAAATTATACCATAGTGGGCATTTCTGTGAAGCATCCAACATGGAGAACAATGAACAGGATACTGGATTTACGTACACAGTCAATTAGTCTATGCTGGTATGGCAGTTGTCACCATCCAATGGGATATTTTCTAAATCCAGGGTCCCTCAATTGCTGGACTGGCAGAAAATGGTTTACATTCCTCTGTAATGTAATAAAGATTTTCGGGATAATGATAGATGAAGCTAAAAGAGCTAACATAATCCTTGAATGTAAAAGCAGGGAAATACCAAGCAGAACATCTGTATACAGCATTAGTGAGACCATTACTGGAATTCTGTGGCCGCTTCTGGTATCCACACTTCAAAAAGGATGTTGAAAAATTGGAAAGCATTCAGAAACAGGAATGATTCAAGGTCTGGAAACGTACTTTAGAGCAAGACACTTAAAAAGCTCAATCCATTTATTTTAGCTAAAACATGGCGAAGAGGGAACTTGATCACAGTCCACAAGTACCTACCTGAGGAAGAAATTTCTGACAGTAAATGTCTTTTTAATCTAGCAGAAAAAAAAAATGAGATCCAGAGGTTGGAAACTGAAGTTCTGGCTAGAATTAGGATACAAAAATTTAAAAGTGAGAGCAATTAACCATTAGAATAAATTACCTAAGGATCTGGTAGATTATCTATCACATGAACTCTGGATCTCTTTCTAAAAGATACGCTATAGCTCACACAGAAGTTAGGGGCTTGATGCAGAAACTACTGGGTGCGATTCTGTGGCCTGTGTTATCCAAGAGGTCAAACTGGATGATCATAATAATCTGTTCCGGTCCTATTATCTATGAGTGACCCCTCTGGCTGACTCTAGGATTGGCATTTATTGTCTCCGACAGGAAGTGCATCCAGCCTTCCATAGCTAAAGGCAGATCACACAAAGCCTGAAGGAGGTTCTAAAAAAAGCAGGGGGAAAGGTGTGAATATTTCTGGGTGGCTGGAGAGTGGCGGCTGCTGACTGAGGGCCCAGTTCTGCTGGCAGCAGCACAGAAGAAAGGGTGGCAATACCATGCAATGCCATCCTTACTTCTGCACTGTGCTGGTGGCGGCTCTGCCTTCCGAGCTGGGCTCCCAGCTAGCAGCCACCAATCTCCAGCTGCCCAGCTCTGAAGGCAGTGCCACCGCCAGCAGCAGTGCAGAAGTAAGGGTAGCAGAACTGCAAACCCTCCCCCACCATAATAATTTTGTGACCCTCACCCCCCCACACACACAACTCCTTTTTGGGTCAGGACCCCTACAGTTCCAACACTATGAAATTTCAGATTTAAATGGCTGAAATCAGGATTTTAAAAATTCTAAATTTCATATGACTCTGAAATTGACCAAAATGGACCATGAATTTGGTAGGGCCCTAATTTTTACATACCTGCATACTGGGGAGTAGAAATCACTACATTTTAAAACAAAAATCTCCACTTTGCTCTTCATCCTCCTCAAATCTAATGTGTGTTATCCTGTTGAAGGATCATTTCCTGGGATATCAAAATCTAATTCTGAAAAATCCTGATACAGTAACAATCAAGACCAGATGAACGAAGATTAGTTCTATTTTTAATATTTTATAAGCCAACTTTATACCAAGAGTCATAACCATTGTCATTCTGAATAAATCTTGTTCAGATATAGAATGACTCAGATACAGTGACTTTACATTTCTTTAGACATTTCTCAATTTCAAGGTACACCTCTACCCCAATATAATGCGACCTGATATAACACGAATTCGGATATAACACGGTAAAGCAGCGCTCCGGGGGAAGGGGAGGGCCCCGCGGGTCTGCGCACTGCAGCGGATCAAAGCAAGTTTGATATAACGCGGTTTCACCTATAACGCGGTAAGATTTTTTGGCTCCCGAGGACAGCGTTATATCGGGGTAGAGGTGTAGTTAAGATGTTGTCTCTGTATGAATAGTCCAAGTGTTAAATTCATGCAGAACACTTTAATCTAAGGGTCAGAAAAACTGGTTGCTTTTGAATAAGGATAGAAGAGGTTCAGAATGAATTATCTTGTCTCATATTTTGCAGGAGCCAAATCTTTTACAATATGGTCCAACTGAAACCAACATGTCAGTTTTTGGACACCATTACATTTTTGGAATGAGGCTCGCAATCCTATCTCCACACGCATAATATATTGTCAGAAATAGGATATTCAACTTATACATTGTGACATCAATTAGTTGTGCTTCTTTGCAGACTGCAAGAAAAACCCATTGGGGTTGAATCTTTGAACTGGGATCCTAATTTATCCAATGTAACAAACAAATTCTGTCAAATACAGTAGTTAAATAGATTCAGAACTGAGGAAACTTGGCAGAATTTGCAAGTTCCGTAGCAAAATAAGTACCTTCTAGTATAGTCAATATATAGCAGAGAATGTTGAACTCTTCACTCACGTCATATACAAGCAGATGCTAATGTTTTTGTTTATGCTCATCTCTACAAGAATTAAAAAGCATCAGAGATGGAAGGCTTAGGAGAGGAACCGTCTGGGAAGTCTACTTACATTTGCCTTTATGGGAGCCATGTGAAAAGCAAACTACGTAATATTGTTTCACTTCCAACTCTCAAAAAAAGACAAAACACTGAAATAAAACACTTAAAGAGAAGCAACATAGAACCATGCCTCCTCTTCCATCTCTTTACCTTCAAGATGATTGTATTGCAGATCTTTCCTTTTTCTGAGTCCACATTAAAAATGCCCTAGTATGACATCATCAGTGTGCCCTTCCCCATTCTTTCCTCCACATAAAGAAGAGGGTGTGGTAGATTTAAAAATAGCTGTAAAACAAGCAATCCTATATAAACTTAGATTATATAAAGGGTGGTTATTTGTCTATAGTTAGAACCAACAATAATACAGTGACATTTTCCCCACTGTGGTTAAATGCAAACTGCTTCATGCAAGCTTGTTATGGGGATAATACACTTCAGTCACAACAACAACAACACTGGTCAACGATTTTTGAGAAGTCGTCTGCTTCAGAGATAAAATGTGCTATTTATTATGTATTTTGATGTGCTGAATTCAAATATGACAATTAAAACAACTGATTGGCTACTGTTTCTAAGATATTTAAGTTTTTACATTTTATGTCTATGTATATTGTGTAGATAGTAGAGTTTTAATCATAAATTGTAAACCTAGGTCTTTTCATAGGTTTATGGTTGCTTTACATGATATTTCACCTGTCCTGTTTATGTAACACTTTAAAAATCAGCAAAAGGGTTATATAAATAAAATTTATTATGAAACAAAAGGCAAAAAACTATTATGTACATAGTTTAGTCCCCTTCAGTGTCTACTCGGCGCTTCTTGGCTTGTCTCTTGTATTCATTAAATGGAGCATCTCTTGCCACTGTCCAGCAATAGTCTGCAAGCATTGATGGGCTCCATTTGCCCTGATAACGTTTCTCCATTGTTGCAATGTCCTGGTGAAATCGCTCACAGTGCTCGTCGCTCACTGCTTCGCAGTTCGGTGGAAAAAAATCTAGATGAGAGTGCAAAAAATGTATCTTTAGTGACATGTTGCAACAAGGCTTTTGTATGCCTTGAGGTGGTTTTCCACCAACAACCTGTAGTTGTCTGCCTTGTTGTTTCCGAGAAAATTTATTGCCACTAACTGGAAGGCTTTCAATGCCGTCTTTTCCTTGCCACGCAGTGCATGGTCAAATGCATCATCTCGAAGAAGTTCACGAATCTGAGGACCAACAAAGACACCTTCCTTTATCTTAGCTTCACTTAAACCTTGGAAATTTTCCATGGAGGTACTTGAAAGCTGCTTGTGTTTTGTGACAAAGTTCTTCATCAGATCCAGCTTGATGTGTAAGGGTGGTAACAAAATCTTCCTTGATTCAACAAAGGGTGGATGCTGAACACTTTTCCTCCCAGGCTCCAATGACTGTCGGAGTGGCCAATCTTTCTTGATGTAGTGGGAATCTCTCGCACGACTATCCCATTCACAGAGAAAACAGCAGTACTTTGTGTATCCAGTCTGCAGACCAAGCAAGAGAGCAACAACCTTCAAATCGCCTCAAAGCTGCTACTGATGTTGGTCATAGTTTATGCACCTCAAAAGTTGTTTCATGTTGTCATAGGTTTCCTTCATATGGACTGCATGACCAACTGGAATTGATGGCAAAACATTGCCATTATGCAGTAAAACAGCTTTAAGACTCGTCTTCGATGAATCAATGAACAGTCTCCACTCATATGGATCGTGAACGATGTTGAGGGCTGCCATCACACCATCGATGTTGTTGCAGGCTACCAGATCACCTTCCATGAAGAAGAATGGGACAAGATCCTTTTGACGGTCACGGAACATGGAAATCCTAACATCACCTGCTAGGAGATTCCACTGCTGTAATCTGGAGCCCAACAGCTCTGCCTTACTCTTGGGTAGTTCCAAATCCCTGACAAGGTCATTCAGTTCATCTTGTGTTATGAGGTGTGGTTCAGAGGAGGCAGATGGGAGAAAATGTGGGTCCTGTGACATTGATGGTTCAGGACCAGAAGTTTCATCCTCTTCCTCGTCTGACTCAAGTGAGAATGATTATGGTGCATCAGGAACTGGCAGTCCTTCTCCGTGGGGTACTGGGCGTATAGCTGATGGAATGTTTGGATAATGCACAGTCCACTTTTTCTTCTTTGACACACCTTTCCCAACTGGAGGCACCATGCAGAAATAACAATTGCTGGTATGATCTGTTGGCTCTCTCCAAATCATTGACACTGCAAAAGGCATAGATTTCCTTTTCCTGTTCAATCACTGGCGAAGATTTGTTGCACAAGTGTTGCAGCATATGTGTGGGGCCCACCTCTTGTCCTGATCTCCAATTTTGCAGCCAAAATAAAGGGGATAGGCTTTTAACCATAGTGGTTATACTGCGCTTTTGTGATGCAAAAGTCACTTCACCACAAACATAGCAGAAGTTATCTGCACTGTTCACACAAGTACGAGGCATCTCTGCTCACTTTGGCTAAACAGAAATGTGTCCCTTTGCAAAATCAAACACTGACAAATAAGAGAGCACGACACTGTATGATTTCTAGAGCTGATATAGGGCAATTTGTTCAGCAGAGTGATGTAAGCTTCGTTATGATTGCATCATCCATGACTTCTAGGAATAACATGATGCAATTCATATCATGTATGATGCAATACCAGCATCAGATTGCATCATTCGTTGTTTTGCCTAAAAAGCAAGTACTGTCCAAACCCAGTCATAGATTTATTCATAGATCCAGTCAAAGATGTATTTTAGTCATTTCTGGTTTAAACTGAGATCCCTTCCCTTTATAACTCACTTATCCTCCGCCATTCCCAAGTCAAGGGTCATATATACTGACCCAACAGCATATCTTGAAAATTAGAGCCAATCAACAATTTTAAGCATCATTTTCGTTCTCAGTGACCCAGAATTAGTCAAGTTTGACTACATTTATTTCAGAGGCATTTTTGCTGTAGAGCAGTGTAATTCCATGTTTTTCAAATTCTCCAGTTTGCACACTAGTTTTTTAATCTACAGCACTGCCCCCGAGTTCCCCATCTCACTAGGAATATGTATGCAATGCGATCTCTCAGGAATGCAGAGGTCCAAATATGGGCCTGTAACAGGGCAGCTGGCACTTTCAATGAAATTGAGCCCAGCTCTCCTGTTTCAGTCCAGGTGTGACCTAGTTTGGTGGGATGGGGGTGGGGGGGTTGCTAGGAGCTCTACATGGGAGATAGCCCAAGGCAAAAGAGTTCAGAACTCTGAGTCCTGAGATCATAGAAAGCTCAAAAGAGGAGCAGAACTGGGTTGAGTGCTTCAGGGAGGGGATGCCCCTGCAGGAGAGAAGCAGCAAGAATTCTCTGGTTGAGCAGTAGAGCCAGATCAGGTACCTGGTGAAATCAGCAGGCAGGAAGGCAATCAGGAACTCACTTGCAAACTTCCCCAAGCCAGAGAGCCATGGCCAGAGAAGGCTGAAGTGGGCTGGAGGCTGAAAGCAGCAGAGGGAGATGCCTGCTGCCTCTCTGAACCAAAAAGCTTAAGCTAGAAAGTGGTGAAGGCTGGGAAATGATGGAGATGTGAACCTACTGATAGCTCAAAGCAAGAGCTAGAGACAAATCAGAGCACAAAACAGGGTGGAGAAGCACGCCAGCTAGAAGAGCTGGGGTGAGAAGTGATGAGAGATGCCATGTCTGAGAGGTGAGCATGGTGTGACACACCAGATGCCTACCTGAGAGTTTAAGTGGAGTCAGAGATGCTGGAGCTGTACTTGGGGTGTTGATGGACTATTGGGACTTGAAGGATTGAATGTACTATATGGCCCGTGTTGGGCAATTCTGGATCATGATTGTGGGACTTGTGTAATAAATTAACCCTGCAAAAGCTATTTATATTCAGAAAGCTTGCGTAGCATTATTGGGGACCCCAGAAGAGGGAAACTGCATCAGGAGACACTTGCCATGAGGACAGGACTGCCACTTCCTGACAGGGCTCCACAGCTTCAAAAAAGAGGAAAAGGGGGAAGGGAAATGGAAGTGTATGGTGTTTTTAAGAAGTATAGACTATGTGACAACAAACTTCACTTAGGAAAAAGTCCTTCAAATACAAGCAGCACAAATTGTACCAACCCCCAGAGTTAAAATATCATGAGTCAGAGCTCAAAGACAGATTTCAAAAGTTGAAATCAGACATGTTTGGTCTGTCTTTGAATTTTTTTAAATTCCCACTGCGCACCTCCAATCTGTATGTGACAATTATAGTGTTTCCAACTCTTGCAAATTTATAGTGAGTAAGGCGATTTTGGCTCAAACTGTAGGAGTTCCTGTTACAAGACGCAACCAAGATAACAGCACAGTTGTACTAAGTTCTGTACAACTGCATAATAAGAGAGAGTCCCTGATCAGAAGAACTTAAAATCTAGTGCAAAGTATAGTGAGGACTTTGTGATGTAGGTGGAACTGGAATGCAGACTCTTCCCATGTTCAGTACTGTGAACCCCAAGGGTTCAAAAGTCACAAGTCAGGCTCCTCTCCCCCAAATCATGAGAATTTTAAAAAATAAATTTTGGCTCCTTTTTCTTCTATATTGTCGTTTTTGAGCCTTTAGGGTATGCCCACTTAACAGCTTTCCTCCACAAGCAAAAGGATTAGAAGCTTTCATTTAAAAAAGAGGCAAGCAGAAATTCTCACAATCACATGACACCAGAAGTTGGGGTCTTTAAACAAAAAGCCCCACAAATATATTGAGATTTGTGATAAAATCACAAAGGGGCTACCTAGCAACCAGTAAATGGGAACAACTTAATTCTTTGCTGAGCTGGACAGGATTCAAACTGGTAACCTATTGCCCTGCTATATCCAGTGCATCATAAGTGTTCATGTTACACATTCGAGAATGAGGCTTCCTTTCTGAAAAGGTAAATGTTTATTAAATAAAGTGCTGACCTTAGGGAGCTTATGCAGGCAGGGTCTTTCATCCTCTTGCACATCATACCCTGATCTCAAAAAGGGACATTTCCCATGAACCAAAATATAAACAATACAAATAATAGAAGAATTACTATTAACACAATATCCAAATTCACTTCTCAATACAATTTTCTGCACTGCAAAATCATTCAAATTTCCAAGAATTATGCCAGGGTCCTTTTACACAATACTTATTTTTTCCATCCTCACATAGGTCATCAGCAGGGTTTGAACCCACACTCTTCAGATCCACAGCACAGAGCTCTTTCATTTCAGCAATAGGTGTACAATAAAGACATAGTACGTTACTTAATATGTGGATCGGTCCCTACTGGGGGAGACAACATATGCATGGTCAGCGAGTTACACAAGTATTTGAAAGACAGCAACGGAATGGGGGACATCAGGATTCCTGGTCTCTAATCCCAAATTCAGCGCTTAATTTCTGCCACAGCTGAGCCCCAGCACCTCAAGGCTTGGCAGTTCATAACCCCGGCACCTCTGGGCTTGCTGCATCAGTTATGAATGTAAAAAAACTGCTTGAGTCTTGGCACCTCTTTCATTACAAGCACTGTCCAGGTTGGGAATCAGATTGTGGTCTACTGGTTACAGACAGCATACCAAAAGTAACAACACCCGTATGTGGGGACTGAGCCTGGGATCTCTATATCATAAAAGTATGATCCCATATCATATGAGCAAAAGAACCAGATCTCATACTATGTAAATAGTAACAGAGTCCTAAACCTTTATTAGTGGCCTAGTTGCTAGAGTGACACAGTCACACTGTGTTAGTGTGGGTTACACAAGTATCTAATTTGCCACATTCCTCAAGAGAGCTGGGTTCCATTATCTGATCTGCTTGAAATGATGTACAAACTCTGTTATCTTATCAGTGAAGCAGACGGATCACATTACCACCCCCACCTCACCAACATTACAGTATGAGGTTCATGATAATGGTTGAGAAGGGCACAGAAATATTTAGAGTTAATAGTTATCAGTGAGGCAACTGGGGCAAGAACTCAGTCTCTGGGCTAGTCGTTTAGTGCACTTCCCCCAAGTCTACAGGATATCTTGTGCTCAGATTCATGCTTTTCTAAAAATCAAATTAAGGCTGAAGCTTTTCACATCATTTGGAATTTCTATAGCAAAGGCCAAAAACTCATTACTCTCAATAAACATGCAAGAACTGGCAACATTGTTGAGCAGATAAACCTCACCGTCAGAGAAATGAGGCATAAACAGCATTTGAGGAACTGGTCAAAGTTATGAAATCCACATTACCACAGTTATAGCCATGAAAATTAGAAATTATAGCTCTAGATTTTTCTTCACTCAGTAGCCAACTTTCACTTTTTTCGTTTAAGACAAAGTGGGTGAAGTAATGTCTTTTGTTGGACCAACTTCTGCCGGTGAAGGAGACAAGCTTTCGAACTACACACAGCACTTCTTCAGATGTACCTGAAGAAGAGCTCATATCTTTTAACAACAGAAGTTGGCCCAATAAAAGATATTACTTCACCCACCTTGTCTCTCTAATAACTTAGTACTAAACACAGCTACGACACCACTGCAAACAAAAAATGGTGAAACCATTAAGGTTCCATAGTGAAACTTACATGAGGTTAAGAAACACGAGCACATATTCCAAAACAATAGACTTAGCCATTTCAACATATGTACTATTTTCTTTTCATGCTTTTCTTGTGAATGTGTAGTTTAAAATATTATATTATGTCCACAAATGCATAACATAAAAGAGATGAAATACAGCCTGGCCAAGTTATAACTGTTATATATCCTAACATTTATCTTAACTTGCACCCTGAAGCCTCAATCCTGCAATGAAATTTGAGTGGGTGGATACCTGTACCCTACTGCAGTCCCATGTAGCGTAACAGTCTACACAAATTTATCTGATTGTAGGACTGGGGCTGTAATACTCTATTATTGCAGGATTGTGGGCAGCGGGGGTGAGCTTGGCGTGCTTGTTTGGTGCTTTTGCATTCAACTATACGCAAAGATTTGTGGGGCAGGAGTTAAATAAACATTTAACATCACTATCACATTATCACTAAACATTATCACATTAAGCTCTTTAACACAGGAGCATCTTCCTTACATTCATTTTGTGTCTTCTGTAGATACACACTAGAGAGAGATATAATGCGTTTATATATGGATCCTTGCCACTTTGAACAATTTCTTAATCCTTCCAGCACATGAGCTCGTGCAGAGGAGGAGGATGGGAGGGGGAGAGAAGAGGGACACAGCCCATTTTACTCTGCATTGTACCAAGAAGTTGTTTCAATGTTTGCATTACATCATGAGATGCATTTTGTGGGGATTACTGCCAAAATGAACATAATGGAATCCATGTTAAATATTTCCCCACAGAGTCTGCAACAAAGAGCACTGTTTCTATTAAAAAGATAGGTTTATGTTTCAAATCGCTAAATCAGTTGAACAGTATGTTCTAACAAAAGCATTGTAAGTGGCTATCACAAAGTAATTCTGCTTTTAACTTAAAGAAAAAGAGCCTAGACAAAGCTAAATCCAGTGTGCAGCTTTTTGCCAATAAATGTTAATGTATCTAAATATAGACTGATACAACCAAATTGCTACCTTCTTCCCCTGTGGTTCCAAAGTACTTTGATAATGCTGTAACCATTCTACCCAGGATTCCGGTTTGCTGACTCCTCCAAAAGTATATTTTAGTAGTCTGACACATCTCTGTACAAAATACAAATGTTTCTATAAATATTTTATTACTCATGAAACATCAAAGATGCGTGTCTTCCTGGTCCATCAGCAAGCAGTAATTCCCCCTTTTTAAGATTAAATTACAGGGAGCCAATTAAAAAAGTGAAGACTAATAACTAAGATTTCCTCTAAGTTTAGGACTTATCACAGTCTAATTCTAATGTAATCGGTAGAGTTTGAGGTAATGGCTAGTTGTACAGCTAGGAGATTGAAGGGAGTTAAATAGAACTATTACCTGAAAATAATACTTGAAAGGAAAAACCCCCAAACAATTGAATCTGCAACCTAATTTTGGTCTTGCTGTAAAATGTTTCAGGGGAAGGTGTTACCTAACAGAGAGCAATTCATGCTACCTCATCCCCTTCCCTTTTGTGAAAGGGATAAAAGTACAACTTATGGGCATCTGTAGCTATTTTTCAGTACTTTGAAAACATCAAGAATCTGCTAGTTTAAAAGGATACATTCACCAAAAGACTAAAGACATTTTTAAAATAGTGACTTTCAGACTCTAATTTATCTTGAAAGAGATAACATGCTTTAAAAAGATAGCATTCAATCAATACTTTTCTTTAATCCTTCCATGCCCTTCAAGTTGCTTTGTAAGAAATATAGCTATTTCTCAGAAGAAAAAATAAAAATCAATAAAGCAGGAAAAAACAGTATACTATTTGACTAAGGATGGAAGCTAAAAATCTGAGAAAGTTTTCAAATAAATCAATCAGAGCAACTTTTGCAGATCAAAAGTTGAACTACATGAAAGGGAACCACTGTTGACTTTTTAAAAAATCAGTTCTATATTTAGCTATGTTACACATTTTTGGTACAAAGTAAGACCTTAGATTAACATAACTGAAAGATCAGAAAAAATATTTCTCCTACTTTTTAGTGTGTTTATATAATACAGTTGACAGCACTTTGTAAATAGTCCATTCTTTCTGTTGTTTATGTGAGTTTTTCCACCAAGCAACATGAGAAATACAAACATAAAAAGGGAAACATGATTACAAAAATCACAGGAATTGGCAGGGGGAAGATGTAGTACCTACACTTATTTTTTGAGCTGACAAGACTTCAAGAGAACTGATTTTAAGTGACTCAGTCATGCGATAGTAATTGCCTCCAACAAAATAATTGGTTTGGAGCAGAAATTTCGAAAGATGCAGCTAACATACTTGAAAATCATTCCTGACCAATAGCAAAGAACAAGCTTGCTATTTATTGTCATTTATAGTGGTTTAAAGGGACCCTGTCAAGTAATTTAACCCCCAAATTTGAGAGTTTTAAAATGCAGGTTTAGAATATCTGTGTTTTTGAAACCACTCTATCTAGGATCTTGTGTGGCACTCGTTGTAGTATCCAAGTAACTTTGAATCAAATACTGGGAATTGATAAGAGCCTTGGCTTATCTAGAAGCAGGAGCACACAGACCTGAACTTATTTTCAAGCTGCTAAGGAGGGTAAAACACAGAAAAATAAATGATACTAATTTTAAAAGATACTTTGAAGCAAATATTGTTATAAGCACCTTTTACCAGTAGGTATGCCCATGCTGAAGTCATACATAAAGTATGTTGGTGCATGCAATCCTGAGTGTTTTGTACCAACAAGTGCTCTCTCTATATTTAACATTTACACTTGACATAATACTAGAGCACAAAACCAAGGAATAGTTCAAAGGATAGATTGCTTTTACAATTAATGACAAGGAATACTGCTATCATCAATCATTTCAGGTGTCATCTGAGAATGTGTAAAAATCAGGTACAGCTTCACCTACCCTAACCAGAAACTAGAGAAGAAAAGGATTTACCTAATGATGCAGGTTTTTCTTTTTGGCTATCAGAGGAGGAGTAAAAACAATCCTGGGGTTTCACGCTCTCAGGTTGGAAGAGGTCCCAACACATAAGCAGGCAGCGCCTACCAGCCAGTACAGCACAAAAGGAGAAGACCAGGATTCAGGATTGGTTCCTGCTTTCTTTTACCACACAGACCACATCACTTAAGCCTAATTCGCTATTGTCCAGCACCTTGTATAGTAATTTATACCAGTTCATATTAACACTTGCATTCTGATTTGAGAGTAAGTGACTGGGGACTCAATTATGGTACCCTTGCATCTTACATACAGAATTACAAGCTTCTCATTTTGGACTCTATGTAAGTTTTAGAGGAGAGTCTGGCCTTTTTTCTTTGAAGAATAAATATGATTACAATGAATGCTGTGTGCTTCATATCATAAATGCTTCCTTTTTTCCCCATTTTTTTTTTCAGGCTAGCAAGATAAACCTGGCTTGCAGGGCAGTTTAGCAGCAGAAGGGGAGAATATTACTGAATGGCAGCAAATGAAAGTCACTGTTCACCATTTTTCCAGTGATGTTCAGCTTTAACCATTTGAAGTCTAGGTTGAAAAGGGTGCAATACAAGGAGAAGGGGGGTCACAAGATTTGCCCAATGACAGACACAATAAGTCAGTGTGTCAGTCTTGGCTTCTGGTTCTTTGCTCTAACCAGAATTCTTTGTTAGTCTCTAAGGTGCCACAATTACTCTTTTTTTTTTTTTTTATTTGTGGATACAGACTAACACAGCTGCTACTCTGAAATCTAAAATGCTTGACTTTCATTGGCTCCTCAAGTTAGCTGGGGGAAAGAGCATTAGTCTGGAAAAAGTTAGGTCTGATTTGAAATTTCCATCATTCACAAGTGCTTAAAAAAAAACAGTGAAAAATACCTAATGTATACTGTGATTAGCTGCTTCACATTTGATTGTTTTACACAAGCTGGTCTGGGCTTCCCCATTTTATAATTTGTCTTAATTATTTAATAATTGTCTACTATTTATTATTCATTATGTACATCATTTATGCATACAAAAGGAACTGTTTCTTAATGAAAGTACTACACTTGGTTAAGCACACCTAGTTCTCTCTAATTGCTTGAGAGCTAGGAATACTTTAACTTATTCGAGGGGGAAGCAAGCAACAATAAAAAACCTTTTGGTTCAATGCTAAAAGAAAAAAAAAAAAAAAAAAAGTCTTCAGTTTTCCAAGCCTCAATTTTAAACAGTTCAAGCCATGTGAGTTTTCCAGGTCTGATTAAAGGAGTATTAGTTCACAGATGACTGGGATACTGAACTCTGATTGGACATCAGCCAGATAGAACTCTATGGAAACTATTGTCTTCTTGAAAAACAAAATATTCTAGCAGCTAATATTCTCCTCAGATATTAAAATAGCTTACTTAAACTGTGATTTAGTACCATCATGTCATAGTATTTCAGATGCATCAGCTTTTATAATGAGCTGTAGGTTTGTGCAGCATTTCATGATAGCCAGACCAATTAACCTGCTGTCTCTCTTCACTCTCCTTTGTCCAGGGAGCAGAATAGCTACCACCTCCTACCCCTCAATCTTCTGCCTTACTTCCTCTGTACAAGTTCATAAGTCCAGCTGGCCAGCAGCCCCATGCAGCTGCAAGAGACAAAGCAGAATCGCACCAGTATGCCCCAATATAATAACACCCACTCTTATAAAGTTTCTTACAGCATGAGGTGACTAGGATGGTGGGCCTTCCCCTTCCTTCCCTGAGGATTACCCATTACTTCTCTCCTCCTTCTCTGCTCTGGTGGACAAAGGAGGAAGGAGAAGGGATACTCCTTTTGGAAATCATCATTCCACACATTATTAAATATAATTATTGTTAATTATTATTTATTATTATTGGCAAGTAAGATGACATGGCCTTTACCCAGCAAGCTTAGGGCCTAAATAGACAAAATAATATTTTTTTTAAAAAGTCTAGACAGACAACATAAAGATGGAGGACATGGGACGAGATGCAACTTACTAGAACACAGGAATTGCTATACAGCAGTGATCTCCAACCTTTTTATGCCCAAGATCACTTTTTGAATCTAAGGGCAACGGAGGATCTACCCTGCCCCTTCCCCAAGTCCCCACCCCTTCCTCAAAGCCCCACCCCACTCACTCCATCCCCCTCTCTCTGTTGCTTGCTCTCCCCCCATCCTCACTCACTTTCGCCAGGCTGGGGCAGGGGGGTTGGGGTGCAGGCTCTTGGCTGAGGCCGAGGGGTTTGCAGTGTTGGAGGGGGTTCTGGGCTGAGTCTGGGGTAGGGGTGCAGGAGGGGGTGAGGGGTACAAGCTCTAGAAGGGAGTTTGGGTACAGGAGGGGGCTCCGGGCTGGGGCAGAATTGGGGTGCAGGAGGGGGTGCAGAGTGCTGGCTGTGGGAGGGGGATCAAGGATGGGACAGGGGGTTGGGGTGCACAAGGGGGTATGGGGTGCTGGCTCCAGGAGGGGGCTCAGGGCTGGGGTGCAGAGGGGGATTGGGGTGCTGGCTCTGGCAGGGGGCTCAGGGATGGGGGTTGGGGTGCGGCCTCCCACCGGGCAGCAGTTATCTCCAGCAGCTCGCGCAGCAGGCTCCCTGCCTACCCCGGCCCCACACTGCTCCCAGAAGAGGCCAACGTGTTCCTGAAGGGAGGCAGGGGGCACGTGGCTCTGTGTGCTGCCCCTCTCTACAAGCACCGGTCCCGCAGCTCTCCCAACCAATGGGAGCTACGGGGGCAGTGCTTGCAGGCAGGAGCAGCATGCGGAGGGAGACCCCTGCCCCCTGGGCCGTGGGGCTGTGCTGGCCACTTCCAGGAGTGGCGTAGGGCCAGGGTAGGCATGGAGTCTGCCTTAGTGGTAGCCACACTACACCTCCAGAGATTGTAATCGACTGGGAGATCCTCTAGGGTTGACCAGTCGATCGTGATCGAACAGTTGCTATACAGGATGAGACCCACGGTCCATTTGTCTGTGAGAGTGACCAGCTTCATAGGAACATGTAAGAACCCCACAGGTAGGCAGACAGGGGTTTGGAACAGGACTTAGGCACTACTCATAAAACAGCCAGTGGGGGGGGGGGAGGGGTGGCAGCAGCAGCAGTTGCCCTAATTACCACTATAGAGTGTCTCTCACTTTCTCTCTCTGTCCCAGTGATTATTTCAGTATTTTGTACACAGTGGAACAGCTTTAACAGGAGAGACCAATGGAGATCCACACCAGAATATCCCATAGCTGAGCAGTTAGGTCACTTTCCCGAGGAATGGGAGACCTAAATTCACATTCCTTCTCCACACCAGGAGGACTTGAAACCCCCAGTCTCATGTGAGCACCCTACGCATTGGGCTAGAAGTTCTAAGGACAGCATTGGCACCTCCCTCTCCGGCCACTTGAATCTAGCCTTTATTTCCTTTGCTTATTTGTGAAAATGTGCCCATAAACTAAACAAACCAGTTCATTTCAGATTGACTAAAATGTTTCATTTGATCTCAAATGAAATTTGTTAACTTTTTTTGGAATTTTCAGATTCAGTTTGATCCAAATTGATTTTTGGTTCCCCCCCCCCCAAAGTCAGTTATTCGCCCAGCAACTCACCAACACCACACTGGATAAAATACCATATGACTGCATACGTCAATCATCCAAAAATTGTGTGCAACAATTTCTTAATCTACACCTGCTAGAGTATAATTCACAAACTGAAAAAGGGCTACAATAACTGAAAAAAAATGTTGCAAATAATTCCCCAGCTCCAATAACTACAATAAAATGCTGTTCATGAACCAGACCTGCTGCTCTGCATACTTGAGAGAAACTTACATAGTGGGTGAATTCTGCTGCCATGGTCTATACTAAAAATGAAATGTGTGCCACAAGTTTACTGAGTGACATTTCAGCAAATATAAGATTTGCTTCCATAACACAGAACGAATACTTATTCCCTTTTGCAAGCTAAAACACAGAAATCTTTCCTGTCCACTTCCTTGTACTGACACAGCTCATTGTTCAAGATGCATCTGTTGTAACTGAAATAAAAAAGCTTTACTGTAGAAAAATTGATATAAATGGATCATGGTAGATTCTTTTTTAATATGCAGTCTATCTACTACTCATTGTTACATACACAAACTTCCTGAGTAATATTTCATATATACATGGTAAGCATACTCAAAGCTACAGTACCTCTAGCTTTTCTCTGGTTTAAAGAAACAGTGGCTTTTATAGGCTTATTTGTTGATTCTAAAGGGCTTGACATAGCAGGCAATAGAGGAGTAAACATCAGAGGTCCTCAAGTCAAGGACCAAGCTCCAGTAAACTAATTACAGGAAACTCATTTCTCACTTGTCTGCTTCTGTACATTGTGCAGTTTAACTAGTGGGAGTCATACTAAAATGACATTCTTAGATAAGCAAAGTTCTAAAAATGCAGTTAGCATCTTACTGATACAATGGTCAAACCCCTACCCCTTACCCTCACACAAAAGGCTTGGTTAACTAACAATTAAGATATAAATCCTATATAAAATAGGGACTGTTCTGAGAATATTACTTGGGAAAAATGCAACATTAAAAAACCTGGAAGTAATCAGTAAAGAAAATTCACAAGAACATTCTATTTCCCTTATAGTTCATACATTCAAGTAACAACAATATTTTAACATGAAAAAACACACACACACAAACAACCTTAATTCTGATGTATAAGCCTTACTCTTACCTCCAATGTCTTATTGGTGTATCTGATTAGAGGTAGAAATAAGTTGTACATCTTTGACCACATACATTCTAAGTAAATATAATTAGGGATGTATATGATAAAAGATTATATAAGGTGTCACGAGTCAACATTAAAGCTGTTATCGACATATATACATTTTTTCATAATTCAATGTTATGATAAGATGTATGTATGCACTGTAAGGATAGTGGAATATTTGTGAAAATTTAAGTGTAGGGTTTTTTTTTATTCATTGTAGCAATGTTTACTTATGCTAATAAAGTTTTTGTATGGGAATTAAATTTTTTTAAACATACATGGAAGAAAATTAAAATTAATGTTTTAAAAGTTTGTCTAATTGTTTTAATTTTTCATTCAGTTTAATCTATATCTTGTATAGGTGATATTAAAATATAGACTTAAAACAGATCGGTTAGCAAAAATTACAGTATTTTAGAGAACTGCATAGGTGTTAATCCTATCAAAATACACGGGTATGTTGTACAGTATTTCATAGGTTTAACTAATTACATCTTCCAGTGTTGCCAATACAAAAGTAACTAGCAACTCCGTAATCAGATGCAAACACCTTAGGATCTGCTAGTCCAATCCAGATAAAACCTACATTGTTCATAATTATTCAGTTTTTCCGGACTTCTCAGGGTTGTTTCTAATATATGATGGAGTGCCATGACAATTAACAAAAACTGCAGTGACCGTCTGCTGCAGTGTTTTGGATGGTGATGCCTTAACATTTTACCAGCAGTTTCCCAGTACTGATTGTGTGTTTTAGAGACCATTCTGCAAGCATTTGTACGCCTGATATGAGGGGGGAATTGGCCCTTTTGAAATATTATGAAGGAATGGAAAGCCAGGAGGAGATAGTTATATGTGTACATTAAGGAGATAGGGCTTTCAATGTAGCTATCAAGAACCCTATCCAAGAGATGGCTCAAGTGAAACAAAATCTACTGTGCTGAATCTGGAACTGGCTATGTAGAGAGAGGCATATGCCCAGTGGTCATGAGAGACTCCTATGTGAAAAATCAGTTTCTAAATGGTTTAGCAGGGGAACTTTTTAACCTGCTGGTGAAGGATAACAATGGATAAACCTATGGACCAGATTATATGCAAAGTTCAAAATCTGGAAGTAGAATCTGGGGTTTCCTTAAAGGTATCAGCAGTTAATTCTCAGCTTCAGGGAGCCTCCTTTATACCAGAAGCAGCACTTCTTGAAATGGGTCAGGAGAGCGATACGGTTTCCTGAGTGGATCCCAGGCTATATGACATTTGCCAGCAATGTCACAAAGGCCATTGGAGACTGAATTGCCCAAGCAAAGTGACGCAACACTAAGGAAGTAGAAGTTGCTAATGCACATTGGACTCAGGAGCTAAAATATGTCTGATTCATGTGAACATCTACGGGAAAGAAATTTGTATTTAGGAGTTAAATTGGTGACTATTACTTATCAGCCACCACCGAAAACAAGAGAAATCTAGCTCCTTCCTAATTTGGAGTCTCTGCACACTAAATGGACTTTTGTTGTGGTGATCAATATTTCTAGTGCTGTTGTATTGGGAGTGGATTTCATCAGACAGCATCACAAGAACTCCTACGGTTAACAGAACACACTTGCCTCTGGATTATATTCAGATATCCCTGCTGGATGTAGGAGTGGTAGGAGTGGGAAAGATTCTAAAGTTTTTTAAAAAGAGAATTTAAACTTGGAGGAAACAAATGTCAGTTTTCAAGGAGTTGTGTCATCTTCCTATGACATATAGTCAGCGAGAATGGGTTGGAGCCCCATCTCCAGAAACTGAAAGCTATAAAGGACTGGAAGGTTCCTATAATTCTGGAGGAGGTACAGCAGTTTGCCAGGCTCTGTAGTTTCTACCGGAAGATTTGTTAAACATTTCACAGAGCAGGCAATTCCATTATACCAGCTAATTAGGAGCAACTTTGTCTGGATGAAGGAACACCAAAAAGCATTTGAATCACTAAAGGAAAGACTTCTAAACCATGTTCTTCGTAAATGTGCAGATTCTCCTATCCATTCATGGTAACCTGTGATGCCTCAAAGCTCGCTGTCAAATTTGCACTTGAACAAACTGATGAGCTTGACCGGTGCTGACAAGTGGCTTTTAGGAGGTCACAATGTAAATGAGAGAAAAACCAAGTATTTAGCTATACAACTGGAATGCGTGGCTATTGTAGAGATCCTGAGGGCACATCACCCCAATTTATTAGATATGGAATTCACAGTGTACACTGACCACTGTGCCCTGCAGTGGCTGCTTATGAATTGTTTGAATAGTCACAGTTTTCCAGACCCCTGGAAAGCAAAATGTGGTTGAGCATGCTCTCAGTCAGGTGAGGGCAGTGAGAATAGACTCAGCCTGGTCTCGTGAGGTCTCCTGACAAGAACAGTTTAAGGACCCTGAATTATGTTCAGTATGCCACAGGATCTTCCAAAGGAGACCCAAACTGGGAAGGTTCAACACAGATCAGGAACAATTGTCTATTGATCGAGATACCAACTTGCCGGTGGATGAAGGTAACAGAATTATTATTATTATGCCACCAAGGTTACAGAGAACAGTGCTGGAGTGTTTTCATATTAATGAAGCAGCAAGCCACCTGAGAGATGGAAAGACCCTGAGCTGAGTATCCAACAGGTCTGTTTGGCTGGACATAGCTGCAGATGGTAAGCACAGGGTATTTTCCTATCTTACCGATCAGGAAAGGAAAGGATCAACAACAAGAGGCAGAACTCCTTTAGGGAAAATGCCCCAACCTAGTAAGCCTGGGAGTTGATACAGATTGGTTTGAAAGGCTCACTACCAGAAACACCAACTGGAAATTGGTATTTGCTGGTAGGGTACCTTTTCAAAGTATGTGGTGGCATAACCACTGAAGGATAAAAAGACAGACAGTTATGGATGCATTGATAAAATATGTAGTGTTGCAGTTCAGCGCTCCAACCTGCACCTGCAGTGATGGGGGAAGGAATTTGAATCAGTTATTATAAGAGGTTTGTCAACAACTCCAAATACCCAAGGTGTGGACTAGTGTTGCCTGCCCTTTTAGTTCCCTATTACTTAGGAGAGTAACCTGCATCAAAGGTTCTCTGCTTAGAGACTTATTTAGTGAAGACCAATGAGACTGGGATATGAAGTCGTCTTTTGTTGTCTTTGCATATAACAGCAGCCAGAACTCAACTATCCATTACTTGCCTCATAAGATTAGTTTTGGACTCTACAAACGTATGCTTCCTTGTGACTTGATGTTCAGGCAGGAAGAACTGGCAAGGCCCCCTGAATCTACGCAGGTGGGTGACATGGTGGAGTCTTATAGCTGTGACCTGAGGACGGCATTGCAGAAGGTGGAAGAACAGATGAGCCAGAAGTGAGCATGCCAGGAGCAAGATGCCATGAAAAAGGAAAATGTTGTGCCCATCCAGGAAGGTGAGAAGGTGTGGCTACATAACTGGACAAAGCAGCCTGGAAAAAAAAATCCCAAACCTACTCCTTTTCAGAGTGGGACTTAACACAGTGATTAAAAAACTAAACAACTTATCCTTGCTGATGCAAAAAGCAAGAGCTCATCCCTCTGTAGTCTATTAAGAACTGATGCACGATTCATTGAAAGAAAGGGGAGGGAAACACGGAGGATGCTCAACAACTATCACAGAGGATGCAAAAGAAGATTTGGAGGTTCCCAACAGTTTTCCGTGGCTTGTCATAGAAGACCAGTTGTGAAGGAGGAATTGCTGGGCTGTTCAGGAAAACAACACACTGCTGTCTTCAACAGACAGTCTGTCCAAACATATAGGCCTGACCTAAAGGACATGAACCCTACGCTCACTGATAACCTATATCCAACTATGAATGATGTCTGAATATATGACTCCAGTGGGCAGACAAACACAGTGTGGATGGCAGATTACCTGGATTTCTAGAAGCTACTGTTTATGTTCTTATTTTACCAGAGGGGGAGAGGAAGGGTTGTAATGATTAATGTAGACCACACCTCCACCAGTAAATGGTGCCACATTCTTAGGTGAGAGTGTTAAATTTTCTTGTGTATTATTACATATTAGTTTACAGTGAATGACTGTTTAACCCAGGGATCGGCAACCTTTGGCACACGGCCTGCCAGGGTAAGCATCCTGGCGGGCTGGGCCGGTTTGTTTACCTGCTGCGTCCACAGGTTCAGCCAATCGCAGCTCCCATGGCAGCGCTTCACCGCTCCAGGCCAATGGGGGCTGCGGGAAGCAGCATCCAGCACATCCCTTGGCCCGTGCTGCTTCCCGCAGCCCCCATTGGCCTGGGACGGCGAACTGCGGCTATATTAGTGCTATATTACATCCCACTGTATGAACACTAAACCAACTAATCAGATATGGGGCAATTCAACACACAGAGCAATATTCTCATGCCTGCCTATCTTTCTTAGGTACTTATGTGCCCCCCCATTGCCTTAGTATCTGACCACTTCATAATCTTTGATGTATTTATTCTCAACACCCTTGTGAAGCAGGGAAGTATTATCATCCTCATTTTACAAATGAGGAGTGAGGCAGAGAAGCTAAGTGAATTCCCCCAGGTCAGAAAAGAAATCTGTAGCAGAGTAGGGAATTGAACCCTATAAGTTACGGTCAAGGCTGGCATTATTGGGGAAATGGTTTGGTGCCTCCTACCGCACCTTACAAACAAGCCCCATTTACTAGAATATTGGCCCATTCTGAAGTGGTGAATTAAAATGCATTATAGTAAAAAAAAATAAAATTATCTTTCACAGAAGTAGTTTTAGAGTGTTTATTAGAGTAGACCTTGTCTCTCTTTTCTGTCACTTCCCCCCTACAGGGAGATACGTAGTTTGCACCTCTCCCATGTCCTCCTATCACTTCTTTGCACTGCTGCTTCTACAGGATCCACCTCTGCTTGTTTTTCTTTCTATATTAGAAACCTGTGTTTAAACTTAGTATAAATTTGGTTCCAGCACTGCCAAGTGGTGCCACTGGCCTTTAGGAAGGAAGAGGCCAGTGTACTGTCAGTCATCTGACCCCCTCCAGCTGAAGCTTAAAAGAGGGCATCTTGGCCTCAGAGAGGAGATAGACCTGGTGAGTTAGAGCTTCCCTAGAGTACAGAGGAAGAGAAGGGCAGGTGAGAACTCCTGAGCACAGGAGAGAAACAGAAGGAGCAGTACAGACTTGCCTAGAGGAACACTATAGACAGCACAGAGCGGCCCTGTAATGAGAGAGGAATTGTCAGGAAACCACCAGAGACAGATGGCTGCTGACCTTTCTGAGCCAGAGAGCCCCAGCCAAAGAAGGTTGCAGGGGGCTGAAGGCTGAAAGCAGTAGAGGGAGATGCTTATTTATCTCTCTGAGCCAGAAAGCTGAAGCTGGAGAGCCAGAATGGGGTGAAGTCTGGGGTGAGGCATGGTGAGAGATGCCTGAGTCATTCCTCAGAGCCGCATATGGGGAGACACACCTGGGCTGTATACTGCTGGATAGCTGGGAACTTGGTTTGTTATGGTTTATATGCACAGGGTTTTTTTCTGTAATAAGTTACCCCCCAATTATGCTCAAAGACTGTTTAGACTATTTCTGGGAACCACTTGAGGGGAAACTGAGGTAGGCACCATTTGTCGTGCTGTGGCCTGATGCAGGAGGGCATCCCAATCAGGAGCCACCTTATGACAAGTACTAATGCAAATTTCTAAATAGACAACATTTTGGCCAATCCCCATGTTTAGCTGTGTTCTGAATACAGTAATCTAAAGCATTGTGTTTAAGGTTGATTGGAGGAAACGCTGGTGGTGGTGGGATGTTTGAGGAGTGTATAACTTTGATAGAAGCCCAAAAGAGCAATAATAGCCAACTGGTTTTGCAACAAGAACAAAGAAAGAAAACAAGGCATGGTAGAAAGCAGTGAGCTAAAGATAGACCTACTGTCTAGCCATGAGGTGTGGCATCAAAGAGATCTCTATTACCTTTCCAGGTTTAGAGGGGAAATACACTGAAACTTCCTTTCCCTCTGTTCTTTCTGAGTCCCCTTAAATCCCTGTCCCTTTTTCCTTCCTGAAGGAGAGCTTAAAAAAAAAAAAAAAAAACAACAACAACAACAACAAAAAACCCACCTTACAAACAAGCCCCATTTACTAGAATATTGGCCCACACTGAAGTGGGTGAATTAAAATGCATTATAGTAACAAAAAATAACATTATCTTTCACAGAAGTAGTTTTCTTCCAAACTTGCACACAAACTTTTCACTTGTTTCTATATTCAAGTGCTAGTTTATCCCAGTTCTTCTCTGGGAAGCAAAGGATTAGTGAATGACTAACACCTGCATACACAATTTGTAAATGTATTCACAATTCAGAAACTGTAATCTAATATTTCCACATGGAATTTAAGGTAATTTTACGTCATAAAAACCCACTCATGCTTTACTAATGATACTACACAGACAACCATAAATATGTTTTTGTAATTTGCTTTAAGAAATACAACCAAGGTATGCAAAAATAATCTGCTCCAAATAAAATTTCTAACAGAAGAAGAATACAAACATCAATTCTAAGTGTACTTAAATAATCACAACACTTTTACTGCACAAGATATATTATTCATAGGCTAGGCACATAAAAATATCTGTAGGTTTGTCCTGAAAGCAGTCATTTGAATGGTTTAGTATAAAGTTGCATGTGTCTCAATCTTGCATTTAGAATGCCCTTAGCAATGCCTAAGGAACCACACTGTAAATTAAACAACAAGAACTTAAACAGGCTCTTTGTAGATAAACACATCTAGTTTTCAAAGGAAAAGGAATTATTTGTCTGCTGTTATTTATAAAATGTTACATGATATCTTTCAAAAGTCAAAGTGACAACTGAGGTCTAGATATCACTGGCTCAGTGTCAAAAAAGATACTTTATAAATATTTAAAAAAATCTCAATTCTAAGCTATATATTTCTTTTTAAAAAATCAATATGGAGAGTAGGATAAAGCAACCTGAATTGAAAATTACCTTCATAACAAATTATTTAAAAAAAACTGAGGGAATACAGTAATTATGAAAGCAAGGATAAGTGTGCTACAGATCACAGAGACAGGCACAAGCTTTGCAAGCTACCACCACAAAGCTCTGTCAAATTACCTCAATGCTGATCTGGAAAGCCCTTTTATTTCTAGTCCTGGGACTATTCTAAGAGGAGACCACTCAACATACAAGACTATGTGATATATTTGCAACGACAAATTATCACTACGAACCACATTCAAAGTTTTTAAATGCATCTAAAAAAAAAATCAGTGGCTTGATTTTCAGAGAAGCTGAGCATTTGAAGTTCAATGGGAACTACACAAGTTCAGCTCCTGTGAAAATTTAGACCACTTATTTAAGTGCCTAAATACAGATCTGGGTGGCTAACTTAAGTCTCCCACATTTGAAAACATTAGTCTTAGGCAATAGGAGTATTCCCGTTATTCTTACTGCAGAAGACTAGTCACCCTCTCCAAAAGGTGAAAAATTATTAGGTCATTGGACAGCTCTAAATCTTTTCAAATATTATGCATTTAATTACCATCAAGAAATAAAGATTATAGAAAAAAGGCTATTCACAAATAAGTGAAAAATAATCAATATTGAACAAATTTGTCTTGAGGAGTAAATGTGTTGAATTAGGCATAAATATAGGAAAGCTTTCCTAGTTCTCTTATAAGTCATATCTTTGAAAAGCCAATTCTCTCTCTCTCTCTCTCTCTTTAAATTTTTTAAAAGTTTTTCACAGGCTGAAGTCACAAAAGGTTTGAAAGTTTCTTGCCTACAATATTTAGTCAGAGAAAATGAGAATACTAATGAGAATACTAACCTTCATTCCTGGGGATGGTTTCTGAACCCCCTGGTGTTTTATCTGGCATCTCAGCTGAGACCAGCTTAATGAAACCTGAGGGACAAAGAAAGGAAAAGTATTCTAAAGCAAAGCCAGTACATTCCAGCTGAAGGACACCTTTCCTTCCACAGGTTAGGGATACAATTTCAGCCTAGATCACTCTCACACTGCAAAAAAGAATGCCATTCATTTCAACAAGTGTTGTTCAACAGGATAATATGAATCTCAGATTAATAAATGTGCTTATAAACACAGTTGGATGTAGCAATGAACCTGACAGATATGTGCAATAACTTTAGAGGATCAAGGCAAAGTAGAAATGGTTTTGGATGTTTGTTTGGTTTTTGTCTCAGTGTCCTAATTTTTTTTTTAAGTGAATTCTCAATCAAAAGCCTCTGTAGCAACCATTCAATAGAAGGGCTATTCATAGCCACATGTTAGCCAAAGTAGTAACAAAATTGTTACTCTGAGGGTAACGTCAAAGTAGATGTCTTAAGCTTTTTTAAAAAAAAAAAACAACAATGTTTTTACTTAAGTCTGAAAAATAGTATTTGCTTATTTAAAATCTCTCTTTATTGTGGTTAGTGATCTCAGTCTTAAAACAGAATCATAGAATTTAGAGAGAAAAGATCTTTTAGGTCACTCCTCTCCCTGCCACTGCAGGGCCTGTTGTGATAATTATGACATTTACCCTCAACTATTAAAAGTACATCTCTACCCCGATATAACGCGACCTGATATAACATGAATTCAGATATAACGCGGTAAAGCAGGTCTCCGGGGGGGCAGGGCTGCGCACACCGGCGGATCAAAGCAAGTTCGATGTAACGCGGTAAGATTTTTGGCTCCTGAGGACAGCGTTATATCGGGGTAGAGGTGTATATGAAAGTTCACAAGAAGTCACAATAACCTATAGCAACAAGTGGGAAATGGTGCAAAAGAAAGACAAACTGAATTAGTCCAAACAAAAAAAGCGTAATGATATAACTTAAGGGCTGCGTTAAGATCATGCTCAGTAAACACGTAAAATGCAGAACTAGAAATCAGTGAACGAAAATTGGTGTGTTGGAAAGATGGTAGACAAAATAATGAGGGGATAGGCTACTCCACTAGGGTGACCAGATGTCCCCATTTTATAGGGACAGTCCCGATATTTGGGGTTTTGTCTTATATAGGCACCTATTACCCCCAACCCTGCCCCGATTTTTCGCACTTGCTATCTGGTCACCCTATACTCCACCCACCATTCCTTTTGTGGGTCCTTAAAGAGAGAGACTTTGGAGAGGAAGATTGGCTACTGGAGCACGCTTCACCATCATGACTGCCACCCCCACCATTTCCCTGGATAATGGGCGTTTATCATTTTGATCCTGAGACACATCATGACCAGATTAGGCCAGAAAAAGGGACCCAGGTGACATCACCACCTCTACCAGCTCCAGCTGAATCCCAAACCACCACCTGGGATCAAACAGGATCAGACTTTAACAGCAGCAGCAACAGCTGAAGCCAATCTCAGTTAACTTCTTCTCTCTTCCCGCAAATGACAGTTACCACCATCTAATAGACTGTTAAACAAGTGAGTTTTTCCTTCTAAAACCTCTCTCTAGCTAAATGGAAAGGGAACAAGGGATGATGTTAAAATGAAAGCCTTATTCAATACTTTATATTTCATATGCTTTGACGGTTTTCCTTGTCTTTAATAAAAGGTTAAAAGGATTTTTAATGAGGTGTTCACCATGGTATTAAGCAGGCCCCAGCCCTTGTTTAATGCTGGACATTTTCTGGATTATGTTAACACCTTTGGGGAACAGGACCTTCATAACAGTACACAGTATTTATTAGTGTATTGTCCAGCCTATTTCTGGGTGTTTCCCTTCAACAGGGCTTTTAATAACTTCCCTTGGGAGAATATTCCACAGCCTAATGGAACCAACTGTCAGGAGGTATTTTCTGAAATTCATCCTGACTTTCCCCTCTCAGTGGCATCCCACTACTCCTGGCCTGTTTGCACCAGCCTTATACTTTGACTTTCCTCTGGTTTAAACCCTTCAAACATTTGTAGATCACCACCACCCATTCCCAGTCACACCCTATATCTTATATCATCTCTTAGCAATACCATACACATTTATTTCTTTCAACCTTTCTTCAACAGTCATTTCATCCAGTTTATGAGTGTCTAACAAGATTGATTTAAAATCAGTCTAAGTGATTTAAAATATCCATTTTAATCATGATTTAAAAATCAGCAAGCAGTAAACCTTGCTTTAAAAATAATTGATTTTAATCTTGATTTGCATGTGTACTTTTGTTTGTTTGTTTATTTCCCTAAAGAAAGAGGTTGATTCTCATTGGTTAGTAACCTTTAAAACATGTTGATTTCACAATTAAGTATGGTCTTTACACTATAGTTTGTACTTCTTTTGCTAACCAGGAGGATACACTATGTCTATCTACATTTCTTTAAGCAATTGCACAGTTAAAATTTATTCAGATTCTTAATTTTTACATTTTTATTATGTTATAAAATGGCAAATGATGCATTTCTTATTTACTATAGTTTTTTGCTGTTTTTTTTTTTACCTTTGGCAAGGTGCATTTGGATGGATATTGGAATTCACACAAAACGCACAAAAACAGCATTTTAAAAATGTTTTTTTTTTTCATTAGTTAAATAAGGCTACCTTAAATACTCGGTATACATTTTTTTTTCTTAAGTTTATCAATACATGTTTGTATTTAAAACTAACTGATTTATTAAACAAAGAAAGTATTATCTGTAGTTAAGAAACAATCAGTTCAATTCACTATCATATCCTTCAAGATTTTAGAACTGGTAAGCGTCATTCTCTCATGTCTAGTTTTTATTTATAGATTGGAAAACAAAAACAAGCCTTCCTGCTTTTTCAACTCCCAATCTGTTTCTCAACTTGAATGAACTTCACAGTAAGATTTTGCCACTGGTTTATGCTAAAGAATCATCTTTTGTATTGGCTTATAACTTGTGTGCGTCAAATATTTTTCAAGTTCTACCTTTAAACCTCTGCAAATTTTAACATTTTCCCATTACTGGTTAAAAATACATTCCTTATTATTAGTTAAGCTCTGACAGCAGGTGTACGAAACAGAGCGGAAGACAGCTCTCTGCCCCAAGGAACTTGCATTCCAACCTGAGAAACAGAGAGAACTCATTGGGGAATGGAACATGTCTGGTGATGGTTTATGAAGTGCAATGCAGTGTATGGCACTAGACATTTTTATATTAAGTAATAGCAGCCCAGTTTATGCCATTAGAAGCTTAAAAGGCATACAAAAAAAAATTCGCTCAACTTTTCTGTCCATAACATCTTCCTCACACAAGGGAGTTGGTTTACTGGTATGGATATGCCCTGGAATTCAGAGAATGGTCTACAAGGTCACCAAATACAGCATTTTGGAAGACTTCTGCATCTTAACTTTGGTAAGGTGACTTAGGGAATAGAGTGTGTGTTAATCAAATAAGGAGCTTCAGATCTTTTAAAACCATTATGCCCATATCTGATACATAGGGTTTGTTCAAATCCATATTGCCAGCCCTAGAACAAAAATAAATATTTCAGCACTGACCTTTATCAAATGATCTTTATATATAAAATGCAACAATACAATGTATTTCTGATTTCTCAGGCATATTTATACCAGACATGGCTGTCTAGTGCTATGGATGCATTCACAATTTTAAAAATACATGCAAAGCTTAGAAATGATAGGCATGGTCTTACAAGTTTCAGGGTGGAATTCAACATAAGAATATAGGAGACAAATCCTACACTGTCTTTACACAGGCAAAATTCCCATTGACTTCAGAGACAGTTTTGCCTGAGTAAGATCTGCAAGATTTGGTACCTAGCAGGTAAATTTCACCCACAAATAATTAGACTACTACTTATTATGAAGTAGTTGATTATAATTTCTGAATTCCCACCACCCTGCATTCACTGATAATGAGTTTATACAGGAGTTGAAAATTACCATCCATGTGGCTAAATGGTTGTACAACCTCCTACACCATTTAAACAAGCATGGTCTTGACACATGATTTAAGAAAAGTTCTCTAGAAATCCTTTTAAAAATTCAAATTTATAATAAAATAGAAACACAAGTTGTAGCCACTTTCCAGCAGAGATTAATTTTTCATCTCCATCTGCTTTTCAAACAGATTACTAGAAATGAATTACATATGCTTATCATCATGAAACAGTTGGCTGGAATAAATACACAGACACTAATTCTACTGTCTTGGCAAGCTCAGTGCCATCACTTTGGATTCAATGATGCATATTGTTTGTGAATATTTAACTAGTATACAAGTCAAATGCTCTTTATTCAGTAAGGCCTATAGGTACTAATCAATTACCTTATATGTTTGACTGAAAGAATTAAATACTGCATTTACTTATGTTGTTATAGCACCCCTTTTAGAATTCCAGAGAACTGTTTCTATAACCTCTAGGTTTTTTAAAAAACAGGTTTCATATTACAAATGCAGACTTCTACTAGGGCTACCATATGTCCGGATTTCCCCGGACATGTCCGGCTTTTCGGTCTATAAATAGCCGTCCGGGGGGGATTTTTAAAATCTAAAAACATCCGGGATTTCCCCCCGGTCGGCCATTTATAGATAGAAAAGCGGCGGCCAAGCACCACTGGGCAGCCAAAGCCCCTTCCTGGCTCCCCACATCCCCTGCAGCCTTACCACACCGTCCGGCCCTGCAGCTGTCTTCCCCCTCCTCCCATCCCCTGAACGCTCCGCCCCCTGCTCCTCCCCCTCCCCTGCTTCCCGCGAATCAGATCTTCGCGGGAAGTCTGAAAAGAAGCAGGGGCAGGCGGGAGGCAGCAGCAGGTAAGCTGGGGCGGGGGGGGGGCGCGCGAGGAGGAGAGCTCCGGGGGGGCGCGGCCCTGGCCGAGTGGCGCCCGGCTGCCCCAGCACCCCTGGCCCGGACCCGGCCCGGCTCGGGCCCCAGCAGCGCCGGCCCGGACCCAGCCCGGCTCAGGCCCTAGCACCCCCGGCCCGGCCCCAAGCCCCGCAACCCCGGCTCTTTAAAGCTGGCCCTGGTCAGGGGACAGGGAGGGGGGGGTTGGATAGGTCGGGGGCTGTCAGGGGGGCAAGGGTGTGGAGAGGGGTCGAGGCAGGCAGGTAGCAGAGGGGGTTGGATGGGTCAGGAGTTCTGGGGGTCCTGTCGGGGGCAGGGAGCAGTTGGATAGGGCATGGGAGTCCCCGGGGGTCTGTCTGGGGGCAGGGGTGTGAATATGGGGTGGGAGTGTGGATAAGGGTCAGGGCAGTCAGGGGACAGGTAGGATCGTAGGGCGTTCTCAGGAGGGGGCAGTCAGGGGACAAGAAGCAGGGGGGCTTAGATAAGCGGTTGGGTCCTAGGGGGCAGTTAGTGGCAGGGGTCCCAGGAGGAGGCAGTCAGGGAACAAGGAGCAGGGGGGTTGGGGGTTCTGGGGGGGGCAATCAGGGGGTGGGAAGTGGGAGGGAGTGGATGGGGGTGGGGCAGGGGCGGGGCTGAAGTGGATGGGGGTGGGGCGGGGCTAGAGCGGGGCTCCTCCCCCCCAGTGTCCTCTTTTTCGCCTGTAGAAATATGGTAACCCTAAAGACTTCTACAAACTTTTTAAAAATAAAGAATAAAACATGGATAATCGGTGTGTCTTCATTTTGAGCATCATGGCATTAACAAACATTTAAGTGGTATTAATCACTAAAATACCAGTGACCATTTAATGAAATAAAATTCCTAATTTCCTGCACAAATCTACGGTTTTTTTTAAGGGGAACTTTTTACTGAGGCTAAATAGAAGCAAGAAAATATTTACACATAAAACTATTTTGTTGGCCACTCATTTTTTGTCTTTCCTCTGCTGCTGCTGCTTTTTTTAAGTATAAATTCAAACCACTTCTTCACATTATAGATCATCATTCCCTTCTGCTTCATCTTAAACCTTGCCTTTGTGACACCCCAATCTGTTACCAGAGAACATTACATTTAAAATGAGACACCTGCCAATTTTCACATCTTAGAACTCTAATGACATGCATGTCTCCATCTCTTCACTGAGCATGCCCTATTGTTTGCTGCACAAAAAACAAACAAGATTCAAACTGGCATTTGAATGACCTTGACATTTTTCATAATGGAGTTCTAAATTGAAAGCAGAGTTATTCAATTACCCCACACAAGACATTGTGTTTACTGAATCGATTCGTACTTTCAACAGCTTTAATGGCTGTCTGTTAGAAGAACTCACTTGGATAATCCAAATGAATTTCAACACCATCATTCCATTGATGGATTTTCACTACTTACCAATTTACTGTATGTAAATATAATACAGCGCTGCTGAAGTCTGTGATTTGCTACAACGTTCAAATTGTTATTCACCTATATAAATATGCAATAAGTTTAAAAGACCCATTTGCTCTAGAAAAAGAAATTTCCAAAACATTGCTTAGAAATACTTGTTCACGGTTTCATAAAACCAGTAAACCTAATCAAATGTACTACTGATAATCCGAGATTTTTCTACACTGACAATTTAAAGAAGTTTACCACCATTACGCTAGCACTAGCGCAGTTCCCCCAGCATTAGCAACAGCGGCAGCATCAGTTTACACCTGTCCTTAAGCTTTCTACCCCCGTGTGGTCTTAGGGTGACCAGATGTCCCAATTTTATAGGGACAGTTCCAATATTTGGGGCTTTTTCTTATATAGGCGCCTATTACTCCCCACCCCCTGTCCCGATTTTTCACATTTGCTATCTGGTCACCCTAGTGTTGTCTAGATCTATTCTGAGCAGCAACGACCAGGACTAAGTGAAGGCTACAATTTTAAATTATACTTAAAATGCAGGAATCCAGTTTGATGATTAAGGAAGGCAATTTTTTCCTTCCAACTCGCATCATCAAGTTGTCAAGATAACAGCTTCCGCTTTGCTGGATATTTAGGTAAACAGAATTCAGAAATCAGTTTTTTAGTTTTGTGTTTTTGATTAGAGGAATGGCAAGGCTGGGGGAAGAAGGAGAGATGTGCAACAGCAAGACTTACTTTCAAGTTAGAAACTGAGGCCTTGATCCCGAATTCTGTATTGTACAGACAGATGGATCTCGATGGGACTTTTCTTGTGAGTAAATACATAATACTTACATACATAAGCACTTGCAGGATAGGACTTTAATATAAGTATAGTAAAAACATGATCAATACACAGCCTGAACTTTGAAATAAACGTTTTCCAAGGAAAGAAGACACAGTGCTCCAACTAACACAATTTTTTGAGTCTTATGATACATGATGTCTTACGTCATGCTAACATCATCACCATTTTCAAAGAAGGAGTCACGGCTGACTGTGGCAACTCTTGAGGCATTGCCCTCCTCTCCATTGCTGGGAAGATTCTTGCTTGAATCTATCTGAATCGCCTGCTCCCTCCTGCAGAGGAAGTACTGCCAGAGTCCATTTGGCTTCATACCATCACGAGCCACCACTGACATGACTTTTGCAGCCAGGCAGATCCAGAAAAAAAAGTCAAACGCACCATCAGGAGCTGTATATGGCCTTTTTCGATCTGACCAAAGCCTTCGACTTTTGTCAACCATGAGGCTCTGTGGAAAATCAGGTCAAAGTTTGGCTGCCCAAGCAAATTTATCACCATTGTAAGACTCCTCCATGACCAGATGACTGCCTCCATCCTGTGCAGTGGTTCTACCTCTGAGCCCTTTGTCATCCGAACTGGCATAAAACAAGGTCGTGTACTGGCACCCACCCTTTTCTCCATGTTCTTAGCAGCTATGAAAACACTAACCCATGACTATCTACCACAGGGCATTA